>NW_008327467.1:64948-67105 GCF_000622305.1 Nannospalax galili
TTACATGCAAATATTCATAGATGTGTTATTCACAACAGCCAATAATTCAGACGTTGTCCTTCCATTGAGATGAGAGAGCAAACTAAAATGGTATATATCCATATAAGAGAATGTTATTTAGTAAAAGAATGAGGGATTGGTACATGCTGCTACATGAATGTACCTCCAGAATACTATGTGAAAGAAACCAGCCACACACTCTCTTTCTTTAAGCAAAATTTCCAGAAGAGGCAGATCTATAGAGACAGAAAGTAGATTAATGGTTAGTGAGGGCTGGAGGAGTGGAAATGAAGTGAGAGGTCAGCATGGGTATTACTTGTGCATTATGTTTCTTTAGGGGATGGTGAAAACATTTTGAAATAACACTGTTGTAATGGCTTTCCAACTCTGAGAACACACTAAAAACCACTGAGTATGTACTTTCAATGGGTAAACTAGACAGTGAATTATATTTCAATAAGGCTGCTCTAGAACTAAGAAAGCAAGTTCTCCTTGACTTTTATATTTAGCACCCACAGCACTGCAGCCCCCAAAGAAAACCCTCTATAGCTAGGTTCTTAACATTTGAGGGAAACAAATGATGTTCTTCAATTCCAGGGCTTAGAAAAGTAACTGAATGAGAACTGGCTGACAGAATCATTGAGCACACAATATCCTGAATGGCACCTGGAGCATTAACTAGTAGCCTTTCTTCTTCATGAGTGAAGTAGAGCCTGCACTTGAATCCATTTCTCTCTGACATCTTGGACGCAATATTGCAAATTGGAACTGATGATGGAGACCTTGAAAAGCCTCCTAGAAAATCTTCCTGTCTTCTAATGACCATAGCTCAGCCTCTAAGTCCTCACTCTATTGAGAAGGCTGAGCTCTGAGCCTCAGTCATTCCCAGAGCAGGCGGCCAAGGTCAGCAAGGTCAACATGGCAGGAAGAAAGACCCGTGAAGCATCAGGCATGACCTGGGTTTGCAGACAAAAATAATACCCTGATTCACAATGCTTGTAACAGTACCACCTGTTAACACTGTATCTCAGCTACTCTCTAACATTCTTCTCTTATTTTCAGACCAATAATATAACCTCATAGTGCAAAGGCTCAAAAGTCACAGTTCCTCAAGAAATTAAAAATAGAACTATCTTATGATTCAGCAATTCCAATGCGGGCATATATCCCAAAGAACTAAAGTCAAGGTCTTGTCCCTAATCCAAAATTCTGAAATCCAAAATGTTCCAGAATCCAAAACCTTTTTTTTTTTTTTTTGGTCTTTTTGAGACAGGGTTTCCCTGTAGTCCCAGCTGTCCTGGGACTCACTATGTAGATCAGGCTGGCTTTGAACTCACAGAGCTCCACCTGCCTCTGCCTCATGAGTGCTGGGATTAAAGGCGTGCACCACCACACCCGGCTAGAATCCAAAACTTTTGATATAATGCCAAAGATGAAAAATTCTACATGATGAAACTTCATTTCATCCACAAAATTACTTAAAATATTATATAAAATTACCTAAAGTCTGTATAAAGTATATATGAAACACAAATGAGTTTCTGGTTTGACTAGTTTAGGCCTGGGTCCCATACATAGGAAGCATATGCACATATTCCAAAACCCACAAAAACCTGAGAACTGAAAAACCTCAGATTCCAAGAATTTCAGATAAAAACTAGTCAACACGGCCTATTACTTATCTTTGGAAACAGAAAATTCTTTCGTTAATGCACCCTATGTGCATGTATGGAAATGTACTGAACCCTGTTAATTCATATAATTAGTGCAAGGTTAAAAATTAAAAAGAGGGGCTGGAGAGGTGGCTCAGCAAAAAGAGTACCTACTGCTCTTCCAGAGGATCCAGAGTTTGGTTCCCAGCACCCACATCAGGTAGTTCATGACCATCTGTTATCTCCAGCTCCAGAGGATCCAGCACCTTTCTCATGCCTCCCTGGACACCCACACACATGGCATGTGCACACACACATTCTCTCTCTCTCTCTCTCTCTCTCTCTCGCTCTCTCTCTCTCTCTCTGTCTCTCTCTCTCTGTCTCTCTCTCTCTCATTTATACAAACGAATAAAAAGTAAAAATAAATCTTTAAGAAGGCGTTAAAAAGAAAAGCTATTTTAAAGCCATCCTGATCTACACAGTGAGTTTCAGGCTAGCCAGGGCT
>NW_008327467.1:67428-71925 GCF_000622305.1 Nannospalax galili
AAAAAAAATAGAGAAAGAAAAATTCTGACATGCTACAACACAGACAAAACTTAGCAGCCTTATACTAAGTGATATACACCAGCCATAAGAAAGACAGACATTGTACAGTTTCTCTTACATGAGGTCCCTAAAGTAGCCAAATTCATAGGAACAATGTAGAAAAGTGGCTACCAGAACCAGCAGATAGGGGACTGGGAAGTTGGCGATAAATGGGCTTGGACTTGAGGCTCTGCAAGGTGAGAGTTCTGAAGATGGGTGCATGGTAATATGAACACTCTTAAGACTGCTGAACTGCACACTTGAAATGGTTAAGATGGTAACTTTATGTATATTTTACTACAATACATTTTTTTAAATTTATTTTGCTTTTTGAGACAGGATCTCACTATTTCACTCTAGCAGGCCTGGTACTCACTATGTAGACCAGCCTGGCCCGGAACTCACAGAGATCTATTTGCCTTTGTCTTCTAAGTGCTGGGATTAGAGGTATGTCTATAAAAAACAATTTTTAATGTAATTTACTTACCTAATATAAGTATCTTAAGATACATATATAAACCTCCACTTGTCTGTGTATTTAGAAAACATATGAGTCTTTATCAAATTTAGAAGTATAAACTTGTGAGCATTAACACACACACATACATATTCAATTCAGAGAGTAGAAAGCAGAGGGCTCCTTACCTCTCTCTGAGTTCTCTCCCCTAAGGCAAACAACAGATGGTCTTTTTTAAAAAACTTCTTTTAATGGCCAGTTTTCTCTGTACCAAACGTGCCCTTTCTGGGTTTACCATGGGCCTGCCCAGCCCATTCTTCTGAAGTTGGAAATTGCTATGGATTGTGATTTGGCCAATAAAATCTCTCTTTTCAGCCAATTCTGTAAAGCCCAGTGAATGAACCCCACAGCGCTCATCCCACTTGAGAGTTGTGAATCCTGAAACTGGATCCTTCCTCTCCCTGGGTCTCTGAGCTTTGCCAGGTCCTCCCCAGACAGCCTATGATTAATAGATGGCACAAATGACAGATTTTTGTTGCTGAGACTGACCATGTGATTGTTGTTTTCACAGTATGGCCATGCCTGCCTAGTGCATTCCTTTGATGGAGCTGCTGATGTTCTTGAAGCCCAGATTTTTTAGCTAATGCCTTGTTTTTGGTAACATGTTGTATTAATGTAGGCTATCTGTGAAAGCATAGCCCCCTCCATAATTGTTCAAACTCAGTTGGGCATGGTGATTCATGCCTTTAATTCCAACACTCAGGAGACAGAAGCAGGCAGATCTCTGTGAGAATGAGGGCATCCTGGTCTACACAGTGAGTTCCAGGCTAGCTGTGGTTACAGGAGACCCTGTCTCAAAAAGACAAAGAAACAAAACAAAATAAAACTATAGTTGTTCAAACTCAGTAGAAGTTCATTCCCTGTTCACACAACAGTAGTGTGCTAATAAACAGAACAGAAGCTACAGAACAACACCCATGCAGTTGTTCTCTTGGTAACTGCCTGCTACCGTATTCAATATGACCTTTCTAAGGTTGCCTGGGGTCATCTCCCTTCCAGTCATCTAGAAGGAGGAAAGGAGGTGTTGATGGCTCAAACCCTGAGGTGAGACACAGTCACTGGCTAGAACATTGTCTGTCACCTGACCAGCCTATATGAAGGAGGCTCCCATCATGGCTGATGGGATCATTTGAGTCCTGACCAAGCACCTCATTTTACTGATGAGGAATTTGAAAATTGTTTTATTTAAGGTAACATGGGCAGCTAATGTCAGGGACAGTAGCAATATCAGTTCTTCTGATTTCCACTAGGAGGTAGGGAAGGTTCTCTATCCTGAGTGGCCAGGAAGGAGAGGAGAACATGGATTTATGTGGAAGCATCAGGCAGCCCCTACCAAACAGACCCGACCCCTTGGTACTTCACTCCAGGTTGGACAATATAACCTACACTAAGCCAATTAGAGTTTGCCCTTGGGTCCTCTCTGCAGATCTGACAGGAGTTTATTTCTTGGCTTTGGAGACTGTGGAACAGTCAATAGCCTTCTTCCCTGGAACTTGAAAGCATATCCACCATTAGAGAAAATGAGGAAGAAAGAAGCACAGGGTTCCATCACTGAGAGAGGGAGGGCCAAGAGGACAGTCACTCTTGGGGATGCTACTTAGACCAGATTCAGAGCCTAATACCAACCCAAGCCCCCTCCATTCCAGGCATGTGAGCCAATGACTCCTTCAAGTCTGACCTCCTCATGGCCTTCTGTCACTTAAGACTGAAAGAACGCAGGTGCTGAGCTCCTTCAAGAATGGCACATGCCAACAAATTGAACACTCTTCTGTTGAGTGGCCCACAGTATAGAGAAACAGTCTAGTGGAGGGGGAATCAAAAGAGCTGACATTGCTACTGTCCCTGCCACTAACTGCCCATGTGACCTTAAGGAGAACAATTTTCAAATTCCTCATCAGTAAAACGAGGAGCCTGGCTCAAGTAGCAAATGATCCCATCAGCCATGATAAGTTGAGACTGTCTACACTCCTTATAGTCCAAAAAAAAAAAAATTCCTTCCCTAGAAGGTACAGGGGCCAGTGTCTAATGCTGACTCATTGTAAACACTGTCATTGCTCCCAAAGTCTCTTAACTGCATCGGTTTCTTAAGGGTTGCTGCAACATTACTACTGACTGGTTGACTTCTAACAACAGAAAGTTATTCACTCACAATTCTGTGGGGGCAGATGTCTGAATTAAGATATCAGTAAGGTCATATTCCTTCCAGGACTCTAGGAAATAAACCATTCTTGCCTCATCCAGCTTCTGGTAGCTCTAGGTGTGGCTGTATCCTTCTGGTCTCTGACTCCCTGTTCACATAGCTTCTTCTATGTGTCTAAGGTTGTTTCTACTTCTAGTTCTTCTAAGGACACTTATAGATTTCTAGTCCACCCAGAATTCCAGAAATGATTTCATCTTCAACTAATTATATGTACAAAGACCCTTTTCCAATAAGATCACACTCATAGGTTCTAGGCATTAGAGTATGGGTGTTTTGGGAGACCACCATTTAACACACTAGATTATGTATGAGGATCATTAAGAAAAGCTATAAAAGCAGCACGTGGCTTGGGTATATGTTATACACGTATGATATGGTGCCACTGAGACGGTGCATAAAGACAGAAGATAAACCATCATCAGCTGTTATGTTAATAGTTCACCCAGGAAGAATCTCAGAGCTAATGAGTTAAACTGGCTTCGATTTTACAAAGATCTGCCTGCCTCTGCCTCCTGGGATTAAAGGCAAGTGCCACCACACCCCCAGGAAAAGATCTGGAGGTAAGCTATACAGTCTATCCCACTGATGGCTCATTACATGTAAATGTCAATGTGCTTAGTTATATTTTGTTCCCAATACCACTATCGCCATTAATAAGCTGTGCACATAGAATCTTTCCTATAGCCTCATTCCTCTTGAATTTGAAATGACTATCGAAGGAAAGCATTTAAGTGTCTGTTTTCTGAAAGCAAGCTGGAGAGCAATCACCTTGTCTTTTCAAGAAGCCATTCTTTGTTTGCTTTTTCCATTCCCAAAATAACTCAGCAGTTTTGGGAGACAGCCATGTGTCAAAAAACCAGGAGGTAGAATGTAGAATGCACGTGTCCCTTGTGGAAGGCTCTTGAGCACTTAATAGTTACATTCCAGTACCACCGGGAGCTGAAGAGGTGCAAACTTGATGAGGAAAGTGAGAGGTGACCTAGGGTCATCACACCCTGGACCCTGGAGGGTGCCCTGTAGGAAGAGTCGCCACCTATGCATTCTGGGGATGCTGCCTGGGAGTCCAAGCCTGCTCCAAGTTCTGTCAGCTGAAGACACCCCCACCCCCAAACACTCAGCTGATCTCATTTGATCTCTGCCCTCCTGGCCAGGAGGATGACACACAGCTGGGTGGACACCCACCCAATGGACAGTATGCAGATGCTTTTTTCTCATGCTCTTTTCTTTTTTGAGACAGGGTCTCCCTGTAGCCCCAGCTGGTCTGGAACTCACTATGAGGACCAGGCTGGCCTTGAACTCACAAAGATTCACCTGCCTCTGCCTCCCAAGTGCTGGGATTAAAGGCGTGTGCCACCACACCCGGCTCTCATGCTCTTTTCCACTGTAGACTTTCTCCCCCTTCAGAATGGGTAATGCATGAATCACAGGTCTCCCTGTTATCTTCAGCTTTGTGTATATGCATGTACAGGGTGTGGGGGTGGCACATGCTTAGGTGTATGTGCATGAAGGCCAGAGGTCCATGTCAGGTGTCTCCCTGTTTTTCTTAATCAGTCTCCACCTTTTTAAAAAAAAATTTTATTGTTTTATTTTATGTGTATAAGTGTATTTCTTTCATGTATGTGAGTGCACCCATGTCGTGCAATGCCACAGAGGTCAGAAGAGGGCTTCAGATTCCCCTGGAACTGGAGTTAAGGACGGTTCGTAGCTGCCATGTGGGTGCTGGGAATTGAACCCAGGTCCT
>NW_008327467.1:72576-91986 GCF_000622305.1 Nannospalax galili
AAACCTGCTACTTGGGCACAGGAATGCCGTTAAAATCTGTCTCATCCTCTCTCCCTCTCGTTTGTGAATGAAAAATAGGTAAATAAAAACACCTGAACTGAGCTGCCACCAAGACAGAAGAACCTCCGAGTTGCCTGTGCTCCTGTGTGCTGTGTGCGGGACTGTGAAGTGGAGGAACATTTAAAGAAGGACCCTTACCCTGCCTAGGAGGTTTACAAGAGCCTGCCTGCCAAACTTAACCTGAAGGAGGAGCAGATTGAGACTTGGTTCCACCAGCGCAAGCACGATCAGCTAAGTGTGCAGCTTCACAGCGACAATGGCCCCCACTTCCACTAGCCTTTCTCCATCACTCGGATCAGCCTCATTAGCCTCTTGTCCTACAAATACAAGTCCTTCTACCACTAGACTGGAGAACCTCTCCACCTGAGGATTCCTATCTGGTCATCTTCAGAGAGCTCAGCCCATCGACCATCAGCCCACACAGGCAGCACAGGGCCAGGGAGGACCCATGTCTTGAGCCTCGGTCCTCACCAGGCATCCCAGAGCTCCCGCAGCTCTAGAAGCCTTGCGGAAACTTCCATCTCTATCTCGACACCTGGGTACTAAGGCAAAGATGGCATGGCAGACAACTAACTAGACCCCCAGGGTTTCTGAGTCTATAGGAAGGATGGCCTGTAAATGCCAATGGGCCACACCCAGACCAATGAGCCACATCCAAACCCCTAATCTGTAGGTGGGTAGTTACTGGTTGTTTTGAGGGGTCTGTTTGGTTTGGTTTGGTTTTCGAGAGGTCTCCTGTATCCCAGGCTGGCCTTCAACTCTGAGTAGCTGAGGATGACATGAAACAACTGATGCCTCAATGTCTGGAGAGTGGGTGTACCAAGAGTGTACCACTACGCCCATTTTGGTTTTAATATTTGTTTTATTTCTGCCAGGTGTGGTGGCATCACCTTTGAGACCAGTGCTTGGGAGGCAGAGGCAGACGGATCTCTGTGAGTTTAAGGCCAGCCTGGTCTACATAGTGAGTTCCAGGCCAGCTGGGCCTACAGGGAGACCCTGTCTCAAAAAGATCAAAAGAAAAAAATATGCATGTGTGTGTGTGTGTGTGTGTGTGTGTTTTATTTCATGTATTTAGGGGTTTTTTTTTGATTTGGGGGTTTTTGTTTTGGGTTTGGGGGTTTCTTTCGTCTTTGAGACAGTTTCATCTACCACTGGGCCCTGGTGTTAATTTTTTGTTTTGTTTTTTGCTTGTTTAGGCTTTTATTTGTCAATGGCAGATTGATAATAAAATTTATTCATAGAAACTTAAAAAAAAAGTAAGAGGATTTTCAGCAAATGGTGCTGGAACAACTGAATATTCTGGGAGAGGAAACGTATCTATCCCTAATTTTATTTTATTTTTAAGATGTATATACTTTTATGTGTATGGGTGTTTTCCTGCGTGTATGTATGTGCACCACAAGTGCCCCTGGTACCAGTGAAGACCAGAAGAGGAAGTGAGATCCCCTGGAACTGGAGTTACAGACAGCTGTGAGCTGCTATGTGGATGCTGGAAGCCAAACTTGAATCCTCTACAAGAGTATCAAGCCCTCTTAAATACTGAGCCATTTCTCCAGCCCTAAATCCTTAATTTTATACAAAAATCAATTCAAAATGAATCAAAGACTTGTGGAGATATATGAATTATATTTTTGCCTGGTTTTCACAGGAGTCCTGAGGATTTGGACTCAGGTCCTCACAACTGCATCCTAAGCTCTTTTACCCACTGAGCCATCTCCCCAGTCCGGATCCCAGGTTTTACAAGCTCTTCAAAGTTAGTTTACAGAACGAATGAAAATCTTTCACTGTTTTTACTTTTGTTTTTTGTTTTCTTTGGTTGTTTTTGAAGGAGGGTCTCCCTGTAGCCCCAGCTGTCCTGGAACTCACTATGTAGACCAGGCTGGCCTTAAACTCACAGAGATCTGCCTGCCTCTGCCTCCTGAGTGCTGGGACTACAGGCGTGCGCCACCACGCCCAGCTTAAGGTAAGCAATTATTAATTTTGATGTCAATAGTACAGTCTACAAAAGGAAAAATTGAAAATTGAAATTCATCAAAATGAGAAACTTTTTCTATGTGAAAGACCCTCCTCAAAAGCTGAAAAGGTAGCCATATGAGACAGAAGGAAATTGCAAATATATATCTGACAGAAGTATCTAGAATAAAAGAAAACAGTCAAAGCACAACAGTAAAAACAAACTTAATCAAATCGATGGCAAAGATTAAGAGATACTTCACTGAAGAAGAGATACGGATGGGCAATAAAGACATGAACGGATGCTCAACATCATAAACCACTAGTGAAACACAAATCAAAACCACAGCGATGTATCACAATACAGCTATCAGAATGGCTGACATAAACAACAGCATAGGGCCTGGGGAGATGACTCAGTGGCTAAAGTGGTTGCTTCAGGTCCCCAAAAGCATGTAAATGCCAGGTGGGCATGACAACCCGCCTGTAATTCCAGACTTGAAAGGTTGACATGGCAGATCCCCGGAGGAAGCTGGTTAGCAAGACTAGACATATTGGCGAGCTCTGGGTTTGACAGAGAGACCCAGCCTCGAAGAATAAGGTATATACACATGAAAAGAAAGGGGAAAAAAAAAAAAACAGCATCAACACCAAATGCTGGTGAAAGATGCAATTAACTGGATCATTCAGACATTCCTAGTGGAAATGTAAAGTGGTAAAGTCATTTGGGAAGGTAGCTTGACAGTTCCTGGAAAAACTAGACATGCAACTATCATATGACTTGCTAACTGTTCTTTGGGGCATTTATCTAATATAAAGGAAAACATGTCTTCTCACAGAAACCTTTGCAGGCATAGCACCTTAATTTGTAACCCCTCCCCAAACTGGAAGCAATCCGGATTCCTGTTAAATAAACTGTAATATATCAATATACCACAGCAGACAACGTGAGGGGAAAAAGGAACTATTGTTACACACAACTTGGATGAATCTCCAGGGAATCATGTTGCGTGAGAAAGGTCACCCCGAAAAGTCAACCTGAAAAAGTTGCATGCTATTTGACTACATTTATGTGTGTGTTCAGGATCAAACCCAGGGCCTCCTGCATGCTCACCCCAAACTATACCAATGAGCTACATACCCAACACCAACAAAATTCTTAAAATTAGAAAATTATAGAAATGAAGGAAAGATTGTGTTAGTCAGAGATTAGAGATGAGACAGATATAGGTGCAGTTACAAAAAAGGCAATGAGCCAGGCATGGTGGTGCACGCCTCTAGTCCCAGCACTCGGGAGGCAGAGGCAGGCGGATCTGAGAGTTCAAGCCCTGCCTGGTCTACATAATAAGTTCCAGGCCAGCTGAGGCTACAGGGACACCCTGTCTCAAAAAAGACGAAAAAAATAAAAAACAAAAAACAAAAAAGACAATGAAAGTGATCCTGGTGATGAAATTGTTTGGTATCTTGAATGTGATGGTAGTTGCCTCAATCTATACATGTGGCAAAGTACATAGAACACTCACGCACACACACACACACACACACACACACACACACACAGTGCACATAAAACAAATCTAAATAAAGGAAGTTATTGTGCTAATGTTGATTTTCTGGTTGTGATCCTGCACAATATTACTGCTCTGAGTTGAAATGTAAAATATCCCCCACAGGCTCATATGTTTGGACACTTGGTCCCCAGCTCTTGGCACTGTCTGGGGAGGTTACGGAACCTTTCGGACATGAGACCCAACTGATAGACATGGCCACAGGGGCAGGACTAGAGGTTTATAGCCAGGTCCTAGCCCTGTTTCAGGCTGGACTCTCTGCTTCCTGGTCCATCCAGATGCAAGTAAGCTCCCACCACCATACTTTTTCCACCAGGATGTACTGTACCCTCTCAAATCATGAGTCAAATTAAACTTTAAGTTGCTTCTTGTTGGGTATTTGGTCACGCTGACAGGGAAGGCTAAGGAATATAATTACTACTGGGAGAAGCTGAACGAAAAGTCAATGGACCCTCTTGCAACAGCATTGCATACAGTTGTCTCAAAATATCAACTTAAGGGGCTGGAGAGATGGCTCAGCGGTTGAGAGCACTGGCTGCTTTTGCAGAGAACCCAAGTTCAAATTCCAGCACCCACATGGCAGCTAACAACTATCCATAACTCCAGTTCCAGGGGATCTGATGCACCCTTCTGACTTCTGTGGGCATTTCACGACACAGGTGCACT
Organism: Nannospalax galili; assembly: GCF_000622305.1. Taxonomy (NCBI): domain Eukaryota; kingdom Metazoa; phylum Chordata; class Mammalia; order Rodentia; family Spalacidae; genus Nannospalax; species Nannospalax galili. Next base: position 76,824 of record NW_008327467.1, read on the forward strand.
TACCTACATGCAGGCAATACATGCATACACATACAATAAAAATTATAAAATAAATTTTTTAAAAAATCGCATGTGTGTGGGAGAGAGCTCATTCTGTTTGACTCTTTATTTTTTAACATAACTGTTGTAAAATCCTTTGGTTGTTTTTGATTCATGAAAAGGAAAGACTACGAACTTCTGATATCAAACTAGCCCCTCTGGAAGGAAGCCAGATTGAGGACAAATGTAAAAAAACAAACAAAAAAAAAACCCCAAAACTCTGTCCCATGGAGTACAACGGGGAGTTACCTCGTCTGGAAGACCTCAAATCTACACACACAGTGCTGACTTGAAGCCAAAGGGTAGCACTCCCTTTCCCTGCTGGTGGGACAGAGGAAGAGGAAAATGACTGGGAAAAGACAGGAGACGTTGCTTCCCACAGAGGACAGATGTTGGGTCTGCTTTTCCTTCCTCTGTGGGAAGCTCTTCATGTCTTACTGGGTCTTCACGCTCCATCTCTTCATCCTGCTCCTCTGGCTCTGCATACCCACACTGCCCACTACATCACTCGGCACTACCAGTGGAAAGAGCTGATTCTACTGCAGGTTCTTGTCTTGCCACCCCTAAGAATGGTGTGGACACACACTGAAGGATGAACAAATGAGGACTTTGCTCACACCTGAGGCACAAGTCAAAAAGAAAAGTAGAGGCTCTGAAACTCTCAGTGGGAAGGATGCCAGCTGAGAGTTGTTGCTGGTGGGTGTAAAAGCTTTGCTCTCCTGGTGGGCTAGGGATGTCAATAGAGTGGGCCTCCAAAGAACAAGTCTGTGGAGAGCAACAGGCCACCAACCAGAGGGGCAGAAGCACTGGTCTCAAAGGCAGGAGGGGTGGGTCTGATCTGAGGTAGGATTAAGTCCCGTTTGGAGTCTGGAGCAGCTGGTCTCAGAGGCAGGTAGGTTTGTCCCTAAGGAAGGAACTCATTCCCTCACCAGGGATGACAGCAGGTCAGGTCTTCCTCTGACTAAGAGCCAGACTACTGGGAGCCTGATGAAAAACCTGTGCCCAGGGGTTTATGTAGACCCAGGCAGGCCCTGATTGGCTATGGCTGGTAGGCAAGTGAGTTGAAATTAAAAACCAATTAGGAAGAGCTCTCCAAACCCAGTGGGGAGGAGAAAAGGGGGGTGGGGAGGGAAGGGAGAGAGGAAAGGCAACCAGGAGAGCCAGGGAGAGAGAAATAGCTACCAAAAACATTTCCAAACAGGCTAATGGTTCCATTTCCCTCACTACCATAGCAGTTGTATCCAAGTAAACAGTTATCAGAAAGGTGCAGTACATAGCTTGCTTTAGAACCCTGGTCTGGCTGCCTCCTCAGAGGCCCCTCCCACCTCCATCAGACAGCTCTCCTGCCTTCCATCTTACACCCCAGAGGAATGCAGATATCTACTGCTGGTTTAAGATTTGGCCCATCCCTCAGCTAGGCAAGCACTCACATGCAGCAGCTCAAAAACTCTTTGGTAAGCTATTTTAATTCAGGTATAATCCATCCTATATTGATTTCATGGTAGGGAAGGTCTTCTGTATCTCTTGAGCCTTAGACGTGCCAGGCTCAAGAAAGGGGAGGGAGCACAGTAGTGAGAAGGATACACAAAATAACAGAATATGAATCACAGTATAGAACCCTGAGGGGGTGTATTTTGTAGCTGGGGAAGAGAGGGTTGGAAAGCAAATGCCAAAATTCCTTAGGAAATTAAAGCCAAATATCAAAAGTCAAATTTTTTTAACCAAACCGGTTAATCAGCAATATAAAATTTAAACATGCTGAGGATGGACTGTGAATAGAATCTGAAATGACTGACGTGACTCTGAAACATTTTTAATGTTCCAGAATTTTTTAATTTATTTTTATTTTATGTATACAAGTGTATTGCTTACATGTATGTAAGTACACCCATGTCATACAATGTCCTCAGAGGTCAGAAGAGGGTGTTGGATTCCCCTGGAACTGGAGTTAGGAGCAGTTGTTAACTGCCATGTGGGTGCTGGGAATTGAACCTGGGTCCTCTGCAAGAGCAACCAGTGCTCTTAGCCACTGAGCTATCTCTCCAGCCCTGTTCCAGAATTTGTTTGATTGCTTAAGCAAATGTGTTTTTTTTTTAATTGGTGATTTTGTGAAAGAAGTCACCACAGTAAAATTTCTGTATCATAAGTCTATGAACTATCATGAGTTGAGAAAAATCATGTATGAAACCCTCTTGCACAAAGCCCTCCAGAGCAGCCAAAGGAACACAGGGCAGATACCCACATGCAAGTGCAGACAAGGAAAGGGACAAAGAATTTGGAGGCTACTAGCATGTGAGAGGCTCCCTGGGAGCCCAGTATCTACTGTAGAAAAAAAGTCTCCCTCAGAAGCTGTTAAAAAAGAAATTCATAGCCAAGCATAGTAATGCACACCTGTAATCTCAGCAGTGAGAAGGCTGAGGCAGGATGATCTGAGTTCTAGGCAAGACTAGGCTATACAGCAAAGCCATGTCCAAAAAAGAAAGGAAGGAAACAGAGGGGATGGAGGGACAGAGAAACAAGAAGAGCAAAGGGACGTCAACAGGCTAACACGTCCTGACTCGTGTCCTATGGACTGGGTTGGAAGACCAGGGTCTTTTCAAGACGTTGCACTTCAGTTGCACTTCCCAACAAACTTGATGGAACACATTTGCTCACTGTAGCCCCACACTCACAGCCCATGTGGGAACACAGGAGCCAGCTCATCATAATAGAAAATGTGCGTGGCAAAACACAATGCCTTTTAATACCAATTGCTGACCTATAGAACATTAATCAGTGGCTGGAGACATGGCTCAGAGATTAGGAACTGGTGCTGCTCTTACAAAGGACGAGAGTTCAATTCCCAAAGCCAATGTCAGGCAGCTCACAACTATTTGTAATTTAATTCCACCTCCAGGACATCTGATACACTCTCTGGCTTCTGTGAGCACCACCCCCCACACACGACATATGCTCACATAGATACAGATGTATACATAAATAAAAATAATCTTTAAAAAATTAAGCCAAATTAGTAAACAAAAAAGTTGGGGTTTGAATTTCACTTTTTTTTATGTGTATGCGTATTTTGCCTGCAGTATCTAAGTACATTACATGTGTGCAATGCCTGTGGAGGCCAGAAGAGGGTGTCAGATCTCATGGAACTGGAATTACAGGTGGTTGATAGCTACCATGTGGGTGCTGGGAACTGAACCTGGGTCTTCTGAAAGAGCAGCCAGTGCTCTTAACCACCGAGCTATCTCTCCAGTCCCTGAATTCATATTTTTGTCTATACCATCAAAGGTGCCAGGAGAAACAGTTGCCCATGTCTCTCTACCATGAACATATCTGCCCTGGTTTCAACTCAGAATGCTTTTCTCTCCGGTTTCATGCTGGGAAGGCAATGAGGCAAATTTAGAGCCCAGTAGAGGAAGTAGATTTGACCCTGACACAAAGCTTTTTTGCCAAGAGCCTCAGAGGAGGTGTATTCTCTGAGTTGCTTTTGGATATCTAGTCCACAGTAAGAGCTGAGCAATTATAGGAGCAATTAGCTCCAGGGTAACCACGGGAACAAGAACTGGTGTTCAGGGGTACTCATTCCTTGGGGTGCAAGAAAGTGAGCTGAGTCACAAAAGCTGTGATTCAGAGAAAGGACATAAGCAAGAACTAGGCATAGTCCCACAGACATGCCCCTGAGACAAACTCAAGTGGCTCCCTCATGTCCATTTGCTTTCCAATTTTTTAATTAAATGTTTTATGTGTAGGAATGTTTTGCCTGCATGTGTATAAGTGCACATTTTCTACTATGATGAGCTGGATCTTGTGTCAACCCGGGGGTGTGGAGTATGAGTGGTGGGGCTACAATGAGCAGATATATGCAGGCCTCTTACAGAAGAGTCCTAGATGACCTCTGCTTGTGGGGTACTCCTTGCCCACAACTGAGTGCCACGTTTAGGAGTCTGGAAACTGTCCATTGTTTTACAGTAGGGATGATTTTGAGGTTTCTTTTCCCTTATGTCACACAAAAGCCTCTGGGATAACAGAGAGCTCCAGAAGTTCTGCTCCCACTGGATTTGTTTTGACCTTAATGGTTGCTATCAAAACTTGGTTTTGACTTCTAAGAAGTTCAGCATCAACGCTGAGCTGCGCCACCAGCAAAGGTGTGCTGTGTAGACCCAAGTCCTCTCTGCTATGTTCTTCTTTTCTTACACTGGACTTTCTTTACTTTGAGGACATTAAACACACACACACACACACACACACACACACACACACACACGTATATATATATTTTTAATTTTGTTTTGCTCTCCATCACTACCTTTTTGAACAGTCTGTGGGAGTTAGATAAATTATAAACAGCTGGACAATTGAGTAAATAGTAGAAACAATTTGTTTTAGAACACTTTGGCCCACTTTTTTCCTGCTCCTGACTTCCCTGTCTTTAAATGGCCATGTTTACAAGGTAACATCTGCTATGTTGAGTGAAGAATGTGTTTTTAATGAGCAGTGATATTTTTAACTTCTGATGGATTTATTCCCACTCATGGACTTCTTCCAAATGATGTGTCATAAAGAGCTTCTACTGAGTCCTGTGAGAGCATGCTCTGAGAGTTTCCCAAAGAAAAACAGACTTCTGCGTGGTTCTCGGTGCACCAGCAAGCCTGTGCAGCAATGAAGATCAGATAACCCAGTGAATAAGGTACATGTCTGAAGGAAGGTATGTGAAGAGTCATCTGTCCCTTCTTCCCTTTCTCCTTTGCCTGGTCATATGGAGTGGGCCACTTCCTCTTCTGGGCCTCAGGTTTCCCCTTAGAGAATCAAGAACTGCCTAGTACTCAGATCTGCTGAGGAGGGAGGAAGGCAGTAAGAGCAGGGAAATCCCTGAAGAGCCACAGGAGTGGTGCTGAGAGATGGGGAAAAGTCCGTCCTAATGGCTTGACTATGAAGTGCCTCCCTCAAAGCAAGACTGGTGTAATTTCTAATTAGATTTAAGGTCTGCATCATAAGGTAAAGCCCTATCTGACATTGCTATCAGGCTTAGGAACCTGATGCTAAATAAGTCACAGGACATATAGGGGCAAGCCTAATACTAGTTACTGTACTAAACTAACTCCAAATGATTTATTTTTATACCCATAGGTTAATGCATGCCACAACTCTCATCAGAAATGTTTCCTTATGCAGCATTTGGTGATTAACCCAGAAACCCACATCTGGTCAATGTACAGAGAATAAGAGGCTGCAGAGTGCTTATCCCTGAATAGGCCTCCCAAGGCCCAGGGATCATTGCGGAAAAGAGGGCAGAAAGATTGTAAGAGCCAGAGATAGTGGATGACCACAAGGAAACAGTTTTCCAGACAGCTGGCCAGCTATTCATATGAACTCATAGCAATGGTGCCAGTATGTACCAGTCCCATGCTCACAAACCTAACAATACCCTAGTATAGATATGGGGAAGTAGGTAAGAATCCCCAACCCAACTTAAGGAAAATATGAAAACCGATGACTGCTGGGAGGGGTGGTACAGCCTCTTTCATGGTGTGGATAGGGGAAGGAATCTAAATATCATCAAATTATACTGTAGGCAAATCACAAAAATTCAATTAAAAATGTTTTGTTTTTTGTTTCTTGTTTTGAGACAGGGTCTCCCTGTAGCTGGCCTGAAACTTGCTGTTTAGACCAGACTGGCCTGGAACTCACAGAAATCTGCCTGCCTCTGCCTCCTAAGTGCTGGGACTAAAGGCGTGCACCACCATGCCCAGCCTATTAAAATTGTTTTTTTAAAAAAGATGTGTGTGGAAGACTTCCTGTCTTTCTGCTTCCTAACTGCCCTAAAGTAAGCAGCTCTGCTCTTCTCCTTCACACCCACCCACCACCATGATGTTCTGCCTCACCAGGTCAGAAACAATGAAGTCAACTGACTATGGGCTAAAGCCTGTGAAACCATGAGCCAAAATAAATCTTGCCCCCATTTAAATTGTTCCTTCTAGGTATTTGTTAAAGAAACAAAAAGCTGACTACCCCCGCTTCTTGGTCCTTCCTGCAAGGCTCGGTGGCCTCAGCTCCTGTCTCAGAAGCACAAGGGCTTTGGGCGAAGAAAGGGGACATGTGAGGATGTGTGTGAAGAGTATTGTATTTTTTAGAGCTTAAACAATGACTGTTTCTTTCACATATATGCCCAGTTTTTCTCTTATTTTTCCCATTACATGTTTTTGTTTTGTTTTGTTTTGTTTTTGGTCTTTTTGAGACAGGGTCTCCCTGTAGCCCCAGCTGTCCTGGAACTCACTATGTAGACCAGGCTGGCCTTGAACTCACAAAGATCTGCCTGCCTCTGCCTCCCAAGTGCTGGGACTACAGGCGTGTGCCACCATGCCCAGCTTACATCATTTTTTTTTAACTAGACATATCTTGTAAAACATTTTTATTGTGGTAAAATAGAATAACAAAATTTATGCCTTTGATATGTCAGTGGTCATTTGGGCTGTTTTGATCTTTGAGCTGTTCATGCTTCTATGAAGATGGGTGTACAAGTATCTGGAGTCCTGGTTTCAATTTTCTGGGAGATATACCTAATAGCAGACTTGTTAGGTCTTAGACAAATTTTAAAAAATTTTTCTGGGACTGGAGAGATGGCTCAGCAGTTAAAAGATCTTGCTGCTCTTACAGAGGACCTGGGTCAGTTCCCACACATGGTGGTTTACAACCATCTGTAACTCCAGTTCCAGGGGCTCCAATGCCCTCTTCTGGCCTCTACAGGCAATAGGCACATGTGGTATACACACACACACACACACACACACACACACACACACACACACACACACATATGCACACACACAGGCAAAATACACATGTAAAATAAAAGTAAATAATTCAATTAAAAAAATAAAATGTCTTAAAAAAACCCACATTTTTCTTAATGAAAATATCTTACATCCACAAAAGTAGAGAAAATAGTTACATAAGAACCCACATCTGGACGTTACTAGCCATGGCAAGCTTGTTGTTTTTTTTTTAAAGATCAAGGACAATCTTACTAGAGTTAAAAAACAGCAAGATGGTCATGCACCTGCAGACTAACAGCCACATGGTGGGAAAGGGGGACTTTAGAGAAAAAGTACAGAAGCCCAAAATATCAGAAAAAGCATCCTTAGGTTCTGGCCAGCATCCAAAAGACAGAGAAAAGAGAAAAAGAAAACCCAACCAAACCTCATGGTAGCTCAGTTAAGGACTGAGCCAAAAGGCAGGAATTGTGGGAAAGAAAATTACAGTATCTCATTAAAGGAATGATTATTCCTCCTATCTTAAGGTGAATCCACCTTGCTCGGGGAGGTTCCTTAGTCAGGTTATAGACTCTGTCCAGCTGGAATGTTAGGTCTCTACCTAGACTAGAAATTCTATTCTCTTGACCAAAAGGACTTTTCTCTTAATGGACCTTTACTGCTACTCTAACATTCCCCGCCCCCTTGAAGAAGTAACCCTAAAATCACTTAGGAACCAGATCAGAGATCACAGACCCCAAACACTTTTGGCATTTCTGACCTCTGGAAAGGACCAGGCTGCATCGCAAGCTTGTTACATCAATACTCTCTCCTTCCACCACTGGAGGACTTTAAAACAAACTGCAAACCACATAATCTCATTTCTCTGCATTTTAGTCTACTTCTAGCAGACATCGTGAGTGCCCAATTACTAAATACCAGCGTGGGTTAATACATCCTTAATACCAACCATTATTATGGCAGCCTTTCAAAAAATTCTATAAAATAAAGAAAACTGAGCAAGGAACAATTAGGTGTTCACATCCAGTTTCATTAGCTGTCAGTAAACAAAATGATACATGCATTAAAAATATGGACAGTGAGGGTGGGGAAGATTGTTCAGTTGGCATTACCACCTGAGTTTGATCCTCAGAACCCATGGAAAAAGCTAGGCATGAGGGTACATGCCAGTAATCCTAGCATTGAGGAGGCAGACAGGAGAGTCCCTGAGACTCACTGTCTGGACAAATAGATGTGCTCCAAGTTCAGCCTGAGACCCTGTCTCAAAAAGTAAGGTGGAGAGCAACTGGAGAAGGCACCTGAGGTAGACATCTGGCTGCCACATACACACTCACAAACTATTTTTTTGATGTGGACAATAGTGATATTCTGATACTCCTGTTGCTCTAGAGAATACAGAATGTAGCCAGGCATTGTGGCACACGCCCATATGTCCCAGCAATTGGGAGGTGGAGATAGGTGGTTCTCTGTGAGTTCAAGGCCAGCCTGGTCTATATAGTGAATTCCAGGCTAGCTGAAGCTATAGGGAGGCCCTGTCTCGAAAAGACCGAAAAAAAAAAATTTATATATTTATATGTGTTTTATATATATGTGTGTGTGTGTGTGTGTGTGTGTGTGTGTGTGTTGAGTGAGAGAGAGAGAGAGAAAGAGAGAGAGAGAGAGAGAGAGAGAGTGTTGAGTGAATCTCAGAAAGAGTACACTATACTTTGCCATGGAAATAAGAAGTTATGGGATATTTTGGAAAGTGCTAAAAACAGATTGGTTGAGTAGAAAATTGGTGTTAGTAAAACCAATTTTCATTGTTCAAGGAATAGCTTTAATTAGATATCGATTTCCTTGTAGAACTGTGTCTAAGAAAGGATTAGGTGCAACTGTGCTACAATTTATAACTGAGATGCATGCAAAAAAAACCCTGCTCGTCACATACTAAGAAATTTCTCAAAGTGAGTGTCAGAAACATGACTAAAAAACATGTAATCGGGGGGCTGGAGAGATGGCTCAGTGGTTAAGAACATTGGCTGTTCTTGCAGAACACTCAGGTTCAAATCCCAGCACCCACATGGCAGCTAACAACTGTAACTCCAGTTCCAGGGGATCCAACAGCCTCTTCTGTCCTCTGAGGGCATTGGGCATTGCACGACATGGGCACACTTACCCACATGCAGGCAATACACACATACACATAAAATAAAAACAATTTAAATAATATCTGTAATTGGCCAGGCATGGTAGTGCACACCTTTACCTTCAGCACTCAGGAGGCAGAAGCAGGCAGATCTCTGTGAGTTTAAGGCTAGCCTGGTCTACATAGTGAGTGCCAGGCCAACTGGGACTACAGGGAGACCCTGTCTCAAAAAAGAAATGTAATCATGGGGATGGAGAGATAACTCAGCAGTTAAGGGCACTGGCTACTCTTACAAAGAGCCCAGGTTTGAATCCCAGCATCCACATGGTGGCTAACAACCATCTGCAACTCCAGTTCCAGGGGATATGATGCCCTCTTCTGTCCTCCATGGGCACTGTATAACATGGGTGCACTTATAAACGTGCAGATGTAACACTCATATACATAAAATTTTTTAAAGTTTGTAAGTAAATTTTAAAAAATATTTTATTATTTTTGTTTTATGTGTACGAGTGTATTGCCTGCATGTATGTGAGTGCACCCGTGTTGTGCCTCAGAGGTCAGAAGAGGGCATCAGATTCCCCTGGAACTGGAGTTAAAGATGGTTCTTAGCCACCATATGGGTACTGGGAATCGAACCTGGGTCTTCTGCAGGAGCAGTCAGTGCTCTTAACCACTGAGCCATCTCTCTATCCCCTTAAATAATTTTTTAAAAAATATGAGTCCTCTTTCTCTTTGCTTTGGCTAGTTTATCAATCTTGTTAAACTTTTCAAAGAGCCAATTTTTTATTGATTCTCTGTATTGATCTTTTATTTCTATTTCATTAATTTCAGCTCTAATTTTTAATCTCTTTTCATCTATTCTTTTAATATTATTATTATTATTATTATTATTTATTTTTTGGTCTTTTTGAGACAGGGTCTCCCTGTAGCCCCAGCTGTCCTGGAACTCACTATGTAGACCAGGCTGGCCTTGAACTCACAGAGATCTGCCTGCCAATGCCTCCCAAGTGCTGGGATTAAAGGTGTATGCCATCACACCCGGCTTACTATTTTTATTTTATGTGTATGAGTGTATTGCCTGCATGTATGTAAGTGCACCTGTGTCACGCAGAGCCCACAGAGACTAAAAGAGAGTTTCATATCCCCTGGAACTGGAGTTATGGTGGTTGTTAGCTACCATATGGGTACTGGGAACTGAACCCGGGTCCTTTGCAAGAGCAGTCAGTGCTCTTAACCACGGAGCCATCTCTCCAGCCCCTTCCCACCTATTTTTTTGGAGCAGTGCTGTTTGTTCTTGATTTTCCAAAGCCTTCAGGTGTATCATTATGTTATTAATATGAGCTGTCTTCAGTTTTCTGATGTAGACACTTAGTGCTGCAACCTGAAACCTTTCACTCACATTCTTTTGTTGTTGCTGTTGTTGCTGCTGCTGCTGCTGCTTCTACTGCTGTTGTTTTACAACAGGTCTCCCTGTAGCCCCAGCTGGCCTGGAACTCACTATGTAGACCCAGCAGGTCTCAATCTCCCAAGTGCTGGGATTAAAGATGTGCACCACCATACCTGACTTTGCTTACATTCTTATCCCTTCTTTCTCTTCTTCTTCCTTTTCCTTCTCCTCTTCCTCTTCTTCCTCTTTCCCTTCTTCTTCCCCTTTTTTTTTTGAGACAGGGTCTCACTCTGTAGCCCCAGCTGGAACTCACTATAAAGAAATGTCAGAATTTAATGAATCACAATATATTCACAAGGTACTGCAGTTTCAAAGGCAAAAGAAACTGCCTGATAACACTACTTTCCTTGAAATCTGGCTGAGGTAAACAGTAGTTCTTTTATTCCCATTAACTACTAAAGGTGGAGCGTGGCTAATTACTTTAGTCCCAGCACTCCGGAGGCAGAGGCAGGTGAAGCTCTGTGAGTTCAAGCCCAGCCTGATCTACATAGTGAGTTCAGGTCAGCTGGGACTACAGGAAGACTCTATCTCAAAAAGACAAAAAAAAAGATTAATTACTAATATTAATTCTCATATCACCTACCACTCATCACACAGTAGTGGATACAAAAGGTTGAGAGAATACAGCATTATTGTTTTAAGAGGTGTCAGAAGTAGGCTGATGGAAATGTAAATGGGGTCTGTAGTTATATAATAAGAAATCCAAACTTGCTATAGGGAAGTTACTACTGCTGTGGAGTTATACCACTGTAGAATCAGGGTAGTGAAGATGCAGAGTTAAGTCTAGCAACAAGGTAAAAGGGTAGGACCAGGTTCAGTGCTAGAACAAATGGAAGGATGGATGGATGGCCCAGATGAGCCAACAAGAGGATAGGGAGATAGCAGTTGAATAGACCACACTAACAGGTGGGCCTAGTCAAAGCCCCTGAGACAGTCAGGAAATCTCTTCTTGCCAGGTCCTTGATGAATGCACTGGGTATCAGATGATAGGTTAGTTGGACACACTAGGTGTAAAGGACAGGTTAGTGGAGGGGGTTATTGCAATCTTAGAGATGGGTATCCACCACTTTATTAGAGCCCAAATGTGGAATTTAGACCCTTTCCTCAGTGTGGTGTATCTGATAGGTTCTGGGGCCTGGTTTCTCTGACAACAGATTTTATGCAACCATGTACCCTTACCATTGAAAATCACACTGATAAATTTATAGCATGTCACTCTATCTCCTCCTGCCAATAAGTCATTTATCATTTTGTGCTGCATGGTACCAACCAAGACCCATCCAAGTGCAGGGTCATCCTCCATCCTCAAAATGAAATCAAAAGTTGCTTGTAAAATGGAGTCTTCCCATTTAAGACACAGTTTGAAAAACCAGTTTTATACAGAAATGGCAAACTGACTCCATTTTGTTCCAGCTGACTTTTGCTCACCCTATATTTCTGCCTCCCCCCCACTCTAACATAATGCTGTCATCCAGGCAGAACTATCATGAAAGCCGCACTTCAGTTTCAGAGAACATGTTGTTTCTACAATACTAGGAAACTTACAACTAGCCAGGAAGTTCTGTCCCAGCTATACCTGAAGTCCATTGTTTCAGCAATTCTGAGAAACTTGTTTTTCCTCACAAAAGCTTAGAAACTTTTTGTTAACTGAAAACTTTGTTCACTGACCTGCCCCTGATCTAGTGTAATTATGGTGATATGATAAAACTGTGGTTATTGGCTTTGTCCCTGGTATGATGTAATTCTGGATTTAGGCTTTATAAACCCTGCTGTGTTGCAGAGTCAAGAGTTCTTTCTGGTTATAGCCCCTCTGAATCATACCAGCTATTACTAATTAAAGGATTCTTTTTTTTTTTTTTGGTCTTTTTGAGGTAGGGTCTCCCTGTAGCCCCAACTGCCCTGAAACTTGATATGTAGACCACATTGGCCTTGAACTCACATAGATCTGGCCACCTCTGCCTCCCAAGTGTTGGGATTAAAGGTGTGCACCACCATGCCTGGCTCAAATGAAAGGATTCTTAATTTGACTTATCACTATGTGATATTCTCTGTGATATTGGTATTACAATATAATATGGAGTAACAGTTAGGGCAGAGCCTGATCTCAAAAGTAGAACAGTTTAAGAAAGGATACAGCTCAACATGGCAGGGAAGGCAATTTGGTAGGATTGTGAGGGCCTGGTCACATGGCATCAGCGGTCACGAAGCAGAGCTATTTCATTGTTTATTATTACAACATTTACCTTTATTAAATTTTTTAAAAATAATTTATTGAGAATTTCATACATGCATATAAGGTGTTTTGATCAAATCCATGACCACTCCCTCCCCTCCAGCTCCTTCCATATCTCCCCATCATTTTTTCTAATGTACTCTTTCTTCTTCAATTTTTTTTTCTTGTCTTTTTGAAGCAGGGTCTCCCTGTAGCCCCAGCTGTCCTGGTACTCACTATGTAGACCAGGCTGGCCTTGAACTCACAGAGATCCTCCTGCCTCTGCCTCCCAAGTGTTGGTGCTATAGGCGTGCAACACCACGCCCGGCTGATTTACTTTTTTAAATGGGGATTTTGGCTACTCTAACATTCCCCCTTCTGAAGAGGTAACCCTAAAATCTTTTAAGGATTAGATAAAAGCTCCCAAATATTTTCGACCTTTTTGGCCTTTGGAACAGAGTAGGTTGCTAAGAGGCCCAAGGACATTATGAGTTTTAGCCAAGAAACTGGCTACTTTTCTTTGGGGTCTTTTTACACTAAATGCCTAGCCAATTCCTACCTCCTATTCTTATCACAACATCTTCTAAAGGGGTTACCCAAATTGCCAATAGGGAATCAGGATGCAGACTGCTTTGGCTTCTTCCATGCTGAACAGGGACTCCAGGTGAGGCAACTGGAGTACCCCTTCAGTGGGTCTATATAAAAGACTCCCAAATTGCATAACTCTTATCTGAAGGGGGAAAAGAAAGTCTTTGAATAGTGAATAGGAGATGTGAAGGAGAAGTAAAGGCAAGAGTAATTAGCATTATGAGTTCTAGACAGGGAACTCAAAAAGTCAGAAGAGAGCAATTTTCAAATGTTCATGCGAGAATCCATTGGCATTTCTTGACAAAGGCTTCCAAAAGCATCCCTCTACTGGGTTCCTCCTCATTTTTCTGTTGTTGTCCAAGGTTGGACTCTAGAGTGATGGATTCAGGATTTGCTTTCAGGTATTTTAATAGCCGTTGGAGTGGTTAGTGTCAGTTCCCTCTCAAAGGCTTTGAGATAACTTGGGGGTTGCTGGGGTGTATGTATGACCTGAGGGTATGCACACTGGAAAGCCTTTACCCAATATGGGTCATGCCTTCTCTTCCTAGCCTTCCCCAAATTGTATACTTTAGCCCTCCCCAAATCAAGGAAACCATGTGTGATTAGGGTCAAATTACATCCAGTTGGCTGGGAAGAGTGGCTGGATAATGCGGTGAGTGGCTGGATAATGTGGTGAGGTCCATTGACCCTGCTTAGCCCTCCTTTAATGAATGAGCACAACCGTCAACAAGCCCAATTGTGACTATGTTTAGTGATCAGGCTCAGCTGAAGTCGTGATGATGGTAGTTATTTCATGGAGAAGAGACTGCTGTATAGCGTCATCTTATTAAAAGGACCTGGAATTTAAAAGGATTTGGTGCTGGGATCCATATATGAGGGAGAACATATGTTGTTTGCTTTTCTAAGTCTGTGTTACTTCACTTAGTATTACAGTTTCTAGATCCATCCATTTACCTGCAAATTTCATTATTTCATCTTTCTTTACTATGATTTCATCTTTCTTTACTGCTGAGTAAATCTCCATCGCATAAATGAATCACATTTTCAGTATCCACTCGTCAATTGAAGGACACTTAGGTTGGTTCCATCTCTTAGCTACTGTGAAAAGAGCAGCAACAAACATGGTTGTACAAGTGTCTTTACAATAGGATGAGTCCTTTGGGCATATACCAAGGAGTGGTATAACCGGGTTACATGGTAGGTTCATTTTTAGTTTTTTAAGAGTTCTCCACACTGTTTTCCATAGAGGTTGCATGAGTTTGAAATTCCACCAACAGTGAATGAGCATTCCCCTTTCTCCACATCCTCGCCAGCATTTGGTATCATTTGTTCCCTTGATCCTAGTCAGCCTGTTTGGGATGATACTTTAGGGTGGTTTTAATTTGCATTTCCCTAATTACTAACAATATTGAATGCTTTTTGAGATGTTTCTTAGTCATCTTTATTTCTTCATTTGAGAACTCTCTGTTTAGATCTTTAGCCCATCTTTTAATCATTTGGTTTCTTGATTCTATGTTTTTTCAGTTCTTTATATATTCTGGATGTTAAACCCCTGTCATATGTATCAGAGGTGAAGATTTTTTCCCATTCTGTGGGTTTTCTCTTCACTTTTTTGATTGTTACTTTTGCTGTACAGAAGCTTTTTAGTTTAATGATGTCCCACTTCTTGATTGCTCTGACCTTAATTCCTGAGCAACTACTAATTTAAAAAAAATCCTTTCCTACACCTGTATCTTGAAAGTGACTGCCAATATTATCTTCCAATAGTTTCAGGGTTTCCAGTTTCACACTGAGGTCTTTGATCCATTTGGAGTTGACTTTTTAAAAAAATATTTATTATTTTTATTATTATTATTTTAGTGCCATATGAACATCTATATTTATCTTATTTCATTATTTATTTAATAACCATATAATTAGAAGAAGCCTTTCATTACAACAGCATTGACATATTCAATAACAATTTCCAGAGCTAAGATGCATCT
>NW_008327467.1:92848-93502 GCF_000622305.1 Nannospalax galili
TTCCGCCTATGTGAAGATAAGTCAAAGGTCCTGCTCGACCATGGTTGGCTTTGCTTGGAAGCATGGAGGAAATGATTCCTCTGTGTTGACTCTCCTCTTTATAGACTGGACACTGGTTCAAGTCCATCTGGTGGGGTCTCCTCAGCCTCGATGATCAAGAGGACAGGTGACCCACCACTATTATACATTTTGAGAGATGTTCATAGTCCCCTGGAACTAGTCGATCTAGGAGGGCAAGGAGCAAATAGTGTCCTTTATGTCCATCTGACCAAATTATTATAGACCTCAAAGTATGTCTGTTAAACACTCAAGGTTAGTTCCCCGAGTCTGGTGTTTTTAATTACTGTGTGTCATGTAGATAAATCTTGGGCAAAGACCAGTTGTTCTCAAATAAACCTTACCTAGACATATATTTCTTGATCTGCTATGTATAATTTGTCAGTAGGTTGTAGGAGTAATATGCTTCTCTCTGGTTTTCAAAACTAGCTAAGCTTTGTTTATCTCTCACATTGTCTCATCCCTCCATTATGGTTTTCCAACTTAGGGTGCCCCCATTTCCCCCTTTCTCCCTTACTAATACCCTTCTCCTATGGTCCTACCTCTCTTGAGCTCCTTCTTTCCATTTATCCCCTAGGTTCCTTGTATACCCTTCCA
>NW_008327467.1:94722-103694 GCF_000622305.1 Nannospalax galili
ACAGTTTAAAATCTGGTATAGTAATCCCCCCAGCATTGCTCTTAGTGCTCAGGGTTGTTTTGGCTATCTGAGGTCTTTTTTGCCTCCATATGAATCCTAGGATGGTTTTTTCCAATTCTGTGAGAAATGTCATGGGGCTTTTGATCGACATTACATTGAATCTATAAATGGCTACTGGTAGGATGGTCATTTTCACAATATTACTTCTTCCCATCCATGAGCTTGGGAGGTCCTTCCATCTTCTGATGTCTTCCTCAATCTCTTTCTTTGAAGATTTAAAATTTACATTGTAGAGTTCTTTACTGTCGTTTTTCAGGTTTATTCTAAGATATTTTTTTGCAGCTCTTGTGAACGGGAGTGTTTCCATGTGCTCTTTCTCTGATTGCTTGTTATTGGTATATAAAAAGGTTACAGAAAAGTTCCTACAGAGGCCCAATTCAGATGAGGGTCAGATGTTTTCAGGTTTTCTCCTAAGGTCTGGATCCCTCCAGGAATGATTTTGGCCTCAGGAATTTGGGGGTTGGACTGGCCCAAACCAGGGCCAGTCTTCTGAGCCTGGCCCAGGAAAGATGCTGGTCTAGGAAAGCTGGTGGCCTTGCCACCCAGAGATGCAAAGGCAGATGGAGCAGGAAGAGGCCCCAAGGACTCCTGGGGACTGCACTGAGGAGCTGGGTTGGTCTGGATGCAAAAGATCAGGAAGAGGAAAGGTCAGCTCCTGAGACCCAGAGAGACACTGGCGGGAGGTGCAGACCCAGGGAAGCAGAGGGAGGTAGGGGTGGGGCCAGGCCCAGAAGCAGTGCTCCTGGGGCCCAGAGAAGGAACTATGTTGGTCTGGATGAAAAGGATCAGGAAGCAGTATTGGTTCCCCAGGTGTCTGGGGCCTGAAGATAAGGAATGGGGCAGGGCCCAAACTCAGAGGGGAGAACGTCAGGGGAGATGAGAGGGTGAATGGGGCTGGGGGAGTCAAGGCGCGGAGGGTGGGATGGACTTACCCACAGAGGGCGTGTGGGTAGGAGAGGCCTGTGGCTGGTGGTGCAGGCCCAGGGAAGCAGAGAGAGGTCTATTATTATTTTTTATGTGTATGACTTTATATTGCCAGCATGTGAGTGCATCCGAGTCGTGCAATGCCTCGGAGGTCAGAAGAGGGCTTCGGATTCCCCTGGAACTGGAGTTAAGGACGGTTTGTAGCAACCATGTGGGTGCTGGGAATCGAACCTGGGTCCTCTGGAAGAGCAGTCAATGCTCTTAACCTCTGAGCCATCTCTCCAGCCCTAGAGTTGACTTTTGTGCCAGGTGAAAGACAAGGATCTTGTTTCATTCTTCTACAGGTGGAGATCCAGTTTTGCCAGCACCATTTGTTGAAGATGCTGTCTTTCCTCCATTGTGTGTTCTTGGCCCCTTTGTCAAATATCAGGTAGCTGATATTACGTGTACTTGGGTTTGGATCTTCAATGATGTTTCATTGATCTATGCACCTATTTTTGTGCCAGTATCATGCTGTTTTTAAGACTATAGCTCTGTAGTATACTTTCAGATCTGGTATAGTAATCCCCCCAGCGTTGCTCTTTGTGCTCAGGGTTGCTTTGGCTATCGGGGGTCTTTTGTACTTCCATATGAATTTAAGGATTTTTTTTTCCCTAATTCTGTGAAGTATATCATGGGGATTTTGAATGGGATTGCATCAAATCTATATATTGCTTTTAGTAGGATGGTCATTTTCACAATATTAATTCTTCCAATCCATGAGCATGGGAGGTCCTTCCATCTCCTGGTGTCTTCCTCAATCTCTTTCTTTAATGATTTAAAAAGACAACCCGCAGGCCTCTCTCTGGGGTAAGCCAATCGTGCCCTCCATGCCTTGACTCCCCCAGCCTCATTCACCCTCCCATCTCCACCGCCTGCCACTCCTCCTAGCCTGGGTTCTGTCCTGTTCCTTGTCTTGGCACCCCAGACATGGGGTGAACCACCACTGCTTCCTGATCCTTTGCATCCAGACCAACCCAGTTCCTTCTCAGGTCCCCAGGAGCCCTCTGGGCCTGGCCCCACCCTCACCTCCCTCTGATTCCCTGGGCTGCCCAACCTGCCAGCCTCTTTCCTGGGTGCGGGGGCTGACCTTTCCTCTTCCTGATCCTTTGTATCCAGATGAACCCAGTTCCTCAGTGCAGTCTCCAGGGGCCCTTGGGGCTGCTTCCCACCCCCATATTCCTTTGCATCTCTGGGTGGCATGGCCACCAGCTGCCCTAGATCAGCATCTTTCCTGGGCCCTGCTCCCAGGCCAGTCCAACCCCCAAATTCCTGAGGCCAAAATCTTTCCTAGAAGGATCCAGGCCTTTGGAGAAAGCCTGAGAGCATCTGTTCCTCATCTGACTTGGACCTCTGTGGGAACTCCTGAAGACAAAAGCAATCTGACCACTCCAATATAAAATCAAAAAAGAGAAGCAGAAGCTTAGACAAACCAGCTTTTCATGCCCAAAAAGTAAACCACAAAGACACATAAAGTTTACAAAAAGGAGACCTAAACTTGAAGGCTTGAGTATCACACAAGGATCAGAAACTACAAAAGAAACTCACATGTCAAAATCTGAGAAAAAATAAGATGAAGAACCAAAATAACATATCCCCACCAAATAGTCCTCTAGAGGAGTACAATGAGAACCCCCTAGAGATAATGCAGGACATGGAACTCAAAAAAACAATTATAAACATGGTAAAAGAATTCAGTGAATTTAAAGAACACACAAAGAAATCAAAGAACTGAAGGAAGATAAGGATAAACTTCTGAATGAATTCAGAAGAGTTAGAAATACTGAAGAATACTCAGGCTGAAATGAAGGATGTGAAACACTCAGTATTCTTGCTCTGGAGTCTGTTACTGAATATGTTAAAACTGTAATGAAATGCTTCCTCTAATCATGTGATTATTAATTTTTTAAAAAATTTACTTCATGTTAAATAGAGGTGATAAACATTACCAGTGAAATGTACCTGATGACTTTACATCCATACTCAGGTACTAAGGATCTGAGTGTAACCAATTGTGACTAGTAATAATTAGATACATAGAGATTAAAGACACGTGCAAAAATGTGTTAATAACATTAAAAATGAAGGAAACAGCATATCTTAAAAAGAAATGAAGATCTTCTTTAAAGGGTTAAAAACTCATTCAATTTTGTCTTACAGAGTTTATACTGAGTTCAATATTGTATGACTGTATTAATTCAACTGTGATCCTAAAAATTTACAGCCACCTTGGAAAGAGATGTATCCTTGTTCTGGAATGTGTTACTGAATACGTTAAAGCTGTGATGAAATGCTTTTTCTAATCATGTGGTTAAATTTTAAAAAATTAAAAGAAAATAAAGTAATAAAAATAAGTGTAAAATTTTGTATCTTTATAAAAACATTTCATTGTAGAGATCTTTGGTCAGATTTATTCCAAGATTTTTTTTTCAGCTACTGTGAATGGGAGCATTTCCTGTATTCTTTCTCCAATTGCTTGTTATTGGTATATAGAAAGGCTACTGATTTTTGTAGATTGATTTTATAACCTGCCACTATACTGAAAGTGTTGATCAGTTCTAGGACTTTTCTGGTGGAACTTTTGGGATCTCTTAGGTATAGTATCATATCATCTGTAAAAAGTGATAATTTCACCTCTTTTCCAATTAGTACTCCTTAAATTTCCTTCTCCTGTCCTATTGCTCTAGCAAGTTTCAAACACTATGTTGAAAAGGAGTGGAGATAGTGGACATCCTTGTCTGGTTCCTGATTTTAATGAGAATACTTCCAATTTTTTTCTATTTAGAGTGATGTTGTGGGTTTGTTATATTTGGCTTTAATTATGTTGAGTTATGTTCCCTCCAGTCCAATTCCCTCTAGGACTTTGAACATAAATGCATGCTGAATTTTGTCAAAAGATTTCTGCATCTATTGAGATGACAATGTGGTTTTTGTCTTTGAGTCCATTTATAGGATTAATGACTTGCATATATTGAACCATTCCTGCATCTGAGATAAAGCCTATTTGATCATGGTAAATGATCTTTTAGATGTGTGTCTGTATGTGGTTTGCAAGTAGTTTGTTGAGAATTTTTGCATCTATGTTCATTAAGGATATGGCTCTATAGTTTTCCGTTTTGGTTGTTGTATCTTTACCTGGCTTTAGTATTAGATGATGCTGACTTCATAGGAGGAATTTTGAAGTTCTCCTCCATTTCTATTTTTCTGAATAAATTAAGTAGTATTGGATGCAGATCTTCTTTAAATGTCTGATAGAATTCTTCTGTAAGTCCATCTGGTCCTGGGCATTTTTTAGTCAGGAAATTTTGTATTACTGTTTCAATTTCTTTTTGTGTTATGGATCTGTTTAAGCTGTTAAGCTCTTCTTGGCTTAGTTTTGGTGGTTCCCATGCCTTTAGATATCTGTCCATTTCTTTTAGGTTTCCAAATTTAGTAGCATATACGTTTTTAAAGTATCCATCCATTTCTTTTAGATTTTCAAATTTGGTAGCATATAGGTTTTTAAAATATTCCCTAATAGTGGTCTGGATCTTTTGGGTATCTGTGATGATGCTTCCCCTTTCATCTCTGATTTTGTTGATTGTATTTGCTCTTTCTTTCTTTTGGTTAACTGAGCTAAGGGTCTGTCTATCTTGTTTAACTTTTCAAAGAACCAGCTCTTAGATTCATTGACTCTTTGTATTGTTTTCTTTGTTTCTATTTCACTAATTTCTGCTCCTTCTCTTCTGCTGGTTTGGGCTTCATTTGTTCTTGCTTTTCCAGTGCCTTGAGTTGCAGCATTAGGTCTTTCTAATTTTTTAATATAGACACTTAGAGTTATAAACTTCCCTCTTAGGACTGCTTTTAAAGTGTCCCAGATGTTGTGTTGTAGCGTCCTTTTCGTTGAAATCCAGGAATTCCTTTCTTTATTTCTCCTTTGATCCCCTCATTGTTTAGCCATGTGTTGTTCAGTTGCCATGAGTTCATGTAGTGACTAGGGCTTTGTTCAGTGTTGATTTTGAGCTTTATTGCTTTGTGGTCCAATAGAATGCATGGGATTATTTCAATATTTTTATATTTATGGAGGTTTGTTTTGTGCCCCAGTATGTGGTCACAATTGCAAACGTTCCATATTTGCTGAGGAGAAGGTGTATTCTTCGGTGCTTTGCTGGAATATCTGAAAGATGTCTGTTAGATCTACTTGATGTATGGATCGTTTAATTTAGATGTCTCTCTGTTTGTTTGTTCTTTGTCCAGTTGACCTAATGGAGACAGTGGGGTATTGATGTCCCCTACTATTACTGAGTTGGGGTTAATCTGTGTCTTAAAGTTCTGTAGTGTTGTTTTTATGAATCTGGGTATACCAGAGTTTGGTGCATATATGTTAAGGATTGTAATATCTTTTTGGTTAACTGTTTCTTTGATCAGCATGAAGTGACCCTCCTTATCTCTTCTAATTAATTTTACTTTGAAGTCTATTATGTCAGATATTAGAATTGCAACCCCTGCTTGTTTCTTAGTGGCATTTGCTTGGAATATTCTTTTCCATCCTTTTACCTTAAGGTAGTGCCTGTCCTGAAGGTGAGATGGGTTTCTTGCAGACAGCAAAGAGATGGACTTTTTTTTTTTTTTTTTTTCTTAATCCATTCATTTAGCCTATGTCTTTTGACTGGGGAGTTCAGTTCATTGATATTTAAGATTATGGAAAGATGTATATAGGTTGCCATCATTTTGATTGTTGTTTGTGTTCTCTGATTTTGTGTTTCCTAGATTATACCTTTATTTTCTTTCAATGCCCCTGGGGTATAGTTGTTTCTCTATCCCCTCTCTGTATTGCTTCAAATATTCTTTGAAGGGCTGGTTTTGTGGACATGTATTCTTTCAGGCTTTTCATGTCATGGAAGATTTTTCTTTCCCCCTCAGCTATAATAGACATTTTTATTGAGTACTAGGTAAAGTATTCTGGGCTGGCATCTATTGTCATTTAGAACTGGAAATTCCTTGGTCCAGGTTCTTCTGGCTTTCACAGCTTGCATTGCTAAGTCAGCTGTAATTCTGATGGGTTTTCTTTTATATGTAACTTGTTTTTCTCTAGCAGCTTTCAGTACCCTATCTTTGTTCTGTATATTTAATGTTTTTACTATGATATGCCATGGGGAGTCCCTGTTTATTTTGTGTTCTATGTGCTTCTTGTATTTGTATGGGGATGTTTTTCCTTAATTTCTGGAAATTCTCTTCTACAATCCTGTTTAAGATCTGGTCAATACCATTAATCTGAAATTCTTCTCTTTCCTCTATGTCTATAATATTTAGATTTGGTCTTTTCATGGTGTCCCCCATCTCTTGAATATTCTATACCTGTGTTTTTAAAAATTTTACATAATCTTTACTTAACTACTTTATCCTACAGTGTTGATATTCTGTTTTCCATTTCATTCATTCTAGTGGTGAGGCCTTCCCCTGTTGTTTCAAGTTGGCTTATTGAGTTTTGCATTTCCTTCTTCATTTCTGCCTGAGTTTTCTTCAATGTTTCTATCTCTTTTGTAAATTCATTCAAAGGTTTATCTCTATCTTCTTTTAGCTCTTTGATTTGTTTGTGTATTCTTTAAATTCATTGAATTCCTTGGCCATGTTTATGATTGTTCTTTTAAATTCAGTGTCCTGGGTTATCTCTAGGGGGTTCTCCTTGTAGAGCTCTTCTACAGGATTGGTGGAGTTTGGTGGGGACATAGTGCTTTGGCTTTCCATTTATTCTTTTGTTGTGACTTTGGCATGTGAATTTCTTTTGTTGTTTATGATTCTGATATGAGAATTAAGTTGAAGTATGCTTTTGTTTGTATTATCCAGATGCCTAGATCTTTTATTGGTTATATACAGCTGGTTGGTACAGGGTTCAGGTTGTCAGGTTTAATTTGGAGGGAACTGATGGCTTCAGATCAGCTATTCAGGAATACCCACAGAAGCCCAATTCAGGTTCCAGTCAGGTACACTTAGGCTTCCTTCACCACAGGGAGGCAAGATCTGGGTGCTCTCAGACAGTCCACCCTCTCACATTGTCTGCCAGGACCTCAGCCTTAGCCTACCAAAGCCAGATCTGCCCTGGGGCCTTGGGAGGGGCCTCACAAATCCCAGGTAGGGGGATGGGTATGGCAGAATTAGGGGAAGCTCACCACCATGTGGAGGCGGGATCTGGGGGCTCTCAGGCAGTCCCCTGCATTCTCAGCCCCTCTGTCAGAGAGGCCAGAACTCGGCACTCTCTGGCGGTCTGCTGAGGTCAGAGCCGGTACATCTAGGGAGGCTGGACCCCAACCTCTCCTTACCTTTATTAGTTTTTACTTTTATTTTACATAATTTTTACTACTTGCTTTTTGGCGGCATAGTATTTTGGTTGAATTCATTTTCATTATATTCCATATTCAGCTTGTTTTGCTATTGCTGCTGTTATGGAAGTTTGATTTTTCCTCTCTGAGGATAATAGTGATTGAATCCTCAAGAGAAGGCTGTTCACCAAGAAGACCCCATACAAAGCTGGAAGAGCTATCCATCCCAAAATATGTGGAAACTACAACACAGAAACACAAGAAATATGAAAAGGAAAGGTGAGATGATTCCACAAAATGTTTATAACTATTTAAAAAATTCATTTTTTTATTTAAAAGATTTTATGTATTATTTTTTATGTGTATGAGAGTATTGCCTGCATATATGTAAGTGCATCCATGTAGTAGAATACCTGAGGAGGATAGAAGAGGCTGCTGAATCCCCTGGAATTGGATTTACGGACAGTTGTTAGCTGCCATGTGGGTGCTGGGATTCAAACACAGGTCTTCTGCAAGAATAGCCAGTGTTCTTAACCACTGAGCCATCTCTCCAGCCCCTTAAAATTTTTCATTATTTTAAAATTGTGTGTGTGTGTGTGTGTGTGTGTGTGTGTGTGTCTGGTGGAGGTATGTGCACATGAGTGCAAGTGCCTACAGAGGCCAGAAAAGGGTATGTCAGATCCCTGGGGCTGGAGTTGCAGGTAGCCATGTGCCACCTGATATGGGTTCTGGAAACCAAACTCAGGTGCTCTGCAAGAGCAGCTAAGGCTCTTAACCACTGAGCCATCTCTCCAGCCCTCAAAGTTGGATTTTTAAAATAATCAGTAATCTCAAAGAAGATTCAAATAAACACATAAATGCAGCAAAGAAATCAATTTAAGATTTGGATGAAAAATTCAGCAAAAAGAGACTTTGAAAAGAAAAAAAGAAGTTGAAGTCTTGGAAACTAAAAACACAATAAATAAAATTTGAAACTCCATGGAGCCCAGCATGGTGGTGCATGTCTTTAATCCCAGCACTAGGGAGGCAGTTGCAGGTGGATCTATGTGAGTTCAAGGTCAGCCTGGTTTATATAATGAGTTCCAGGCCACCTGGGGCTACAGGGAAACCCTGTCTCAAAAAGACAAAACAAAACAAAACAAAAAACCCACAAAGCAAAACAAATACAACAAAAACTGGAAAGCCACACCAATAATTGAATAAAGAACATCAGAGGTTAAAGACAAGGTTGAGGAATTCTGACTTTCAGCAATAAAATAAAGCAAACAAAAAAGGCCAACCAAGACTACAAATCCTTTGACCTAGATTTCTTTTAATGAACCTCAATAAAGTCCAGATGCCTTTTATATGTTAATTTAAATCTTAGGGGGCCAATTATGATGCTTCCCTTTCTAGAATTATAAGGGAAAAAAGTGAGATCCAAAACTGACTGTGAGGGAGGGGTCCACCTTCAATGGCCTCCCAGCTTGGTAATACCTGTCTAGCATTTCTACATCAAGCGTTGAGAACCTAAAATAATTTAGGAGATGAGCTGAAATTCACAAGTAGAAATCCATTTCCACCATGAAAATCAGGGATCCAATTCCAAAGCTTACCATCAGAAGAGATTGGGTCTGGACTGGAGTTTCGATCACATCTTCATATAAAGTT
>NW_008327467.1:103747-118325 GCF_000622305.1 Nannospalax galili
AAGACAAAGAGAGACAGAGAGAGAGAGAGAGAGAGAGAGAGAGAGAGAGAGAGAGAGAGAGAGAGAGAGAGAGAGAGGAAGAAGGAGGAGGAGGAAGAGGAGGAGGAAGAAGAAGAGAAGCGAAAAACAAAACAAAAACCAGACCAGGAGCCAGAATTTTTTTCTGGATTTCCTGGTCTCAGGCCAGGACAGAACCAAGGACGTTATTGGCTTCCGGCCGAGGGTAATATTCGACTGCTGCTTTCCAGGTCCCTTCCCTAAACTGCTGACCCATTTCTATTGCCTCTATTCATCACTAAGATGGGATTGGAAAGGAGCTTAAACTCTGGGGAAACTTGTTTTTATAGACGTCTAGAGATAAGGGTTCTTTAAAGTACCATGACTTTTACTAGGAAGAATATATGACTTGGAAGCAGGATCGGGTTGGAGGCACTGGATGAGAAATTAAGGCCACAGCCAGTGTGATGACACATGCCTTTACTCCCAGCATTGGGGAGGCAGACAGATCTCTGTGAGTTTGAGGCTAGCCTGGTCTACATAAGAAGTTCCAGGCCAGCTGGGGCTACAGGGAGACCCTGTCTCAAAAATACCAGGAAACAAAAAAAAAAATTAAGACCAAAGCTGAAGGTCGCCTTGGGCAGCACAGGGTGACTGTTCTTCCCTATAGCAGCAAAAGTGGAGAAGGGACTCTTGTTAGCACCCTGGAGAGGGAGAGACAGAGAGACTGAGACAGAGACACAGAGACAGAAACAGAGACCAGGGATATAGGGCTAGATCTCCACTCAAGCTGCCACATGTGGTCTCTTAAAGCAGCTGTGTTCTTGAAGTGTCAGGTCCATGCATGATCTAACAGGCATTACCAAAAAATAATCCTTACATATAGTTATATGCTATATAGTTAAAATGCTGAGTATATAACAAAGGAAAAATAAAAAAGCTGCAAGACAGAAGTGCCAAGTAACTTATAAAGGAAAACTTATCAGAATAATAGCAGTGCTCTAAGCAGAAATGCTGAAGTCCAAGAAGTCATGAAGTGAAGTGTATCAAGTCCTGAAACAAAATAACTGTGCAAATTATCCATTAAAGTTGAAGAAACAAAGACCTTCCGCAATAAGCATAAACTCAAGCAAATCATGACACTAGTCCAGGATTGCAGAAGATACTTAAAGGAATAGGAAAAAGAAAAGAGGAAGAAAGGTCCACACAAGTATGACAGCTCAGAGCAGAATAAATCTTATTAGAACTGACTCACAAGTGACAATTAGGCAAAAGATGAAATCTATTAACTCAGAAAAACAAGCAAATCTCTAAGATGAATAAGGGAGACATGAGTTCATATTAATAATATAAATAATAATCATCCTAAATAGAAAGTCTTAACCCTGGAAATAAAACACATACCCTGGCTGACAGGATCTTTAAAAAGGATTCAACTGTTTGTTGTCTACAGAAACTTACCTCATTGACAAGGAAACAGACTGAAAATGAAAGAACAGAATGTGACAGTCCAAGAAACAGAATCGGAAGGCGAGCAGGAGAAGTGATATTGATAGCCAATAAAGCAGACTTGAAGCCAAATTCAATCAGAAGAAAAAAGGTCACTACCGTAATAGGGCCCCTTCTTGACCATAGCCAGCCATGTTAAAGTTTAGGCTGACTTTAGTCTCTGAAATTATCTGGCAGTTGGCCCAGGATATGGGAACACATGCAAGCTGGACCCTGGTGTCTTGGGAACAGGTCAGAGTGCCCTAGAGTGCTCCTGCTAACTGCTGATTGATGGCTTCTGTAGGTTATGCTTGTCTTGCTTCTGCAAAATAGTAATTGTTGCTTAACAGAAGTTATTTAGGGGACTCTCCACCTGTATGCTTGGGAACCTAAACTTTTTACTCCTGGTTATAGTTTCTCTGTACAAAAAGTATCCCACAACATTTAGAGGTTTCAAAGATACAATTTCTATACAACAAACCCCCCCTAGAGGGAACTTTGTGACTGGTAAAGACAATGTAGAGTAACAGTAAGATTGATAATGTCTATTTATGAAAGAGGAGGAAGCTGGTTCCATGCAGATGAGGGGTTTGGATGGAAAATTGTATTTTCTAATGTAATTCCTTGATAATGTTTGCTCAAGCTTAACACTCAATGATTGGCTTCTGTATTCTGCTTGCTTGCCTAGCAACATGACCAATATAAAAAGAGCCAGAGTGCTTGCACTCTGGACCCTCTAGGAAAGAGTGAAGCCCAGCCGTGTAGCCCAGACATAATAAATCTTTCTTTCTTTCTTTCTCCAGACTCACCTGTTTGTCTGGGGCATTTGTGGATCCCAGACTATAACAACTACCTACGAATAGAGGGAATAATTCATCAAGAATAATAATTGTTGGCAGGGCATGGTGGCGCACAACTTTAATCCCAGTCACCACGCCCGGCTAATCTTCTGTAGAGAATTTTCAGAATATACTTCCCTAGACCAAGTCTATAAATCCAACCTTTGTTAGCAAAAGTGGACAGCAAGCCCTCAAGAAAGTCTGTTGGGTGAGGTCCTGGGTTCAAGTCCCAATGATCCACTCCCTTGACTTACAACAGTATCCACTCTACTCTAGCCTGTGGTTATCAGGAAAAGACACAAGCCCAGCAGTACCAAAAAAAAAAAGAAAAAAATCTGGACTTCTATCTAAAATCTGATTTTTTTTCGAGACAGGGTTTCTTTCTGTAGCCCCAGCTGGGCTAGAACTCACAATGTAGCCCAGGCTGGCCTTGAACTCAGAGATCCACCTGCCTCTGCCTCCTGAGTGGTGGGATTAAAGGTGTGCGCCACCACGCCCGGCCCCAAATCATTTTTTTTTTTTTAAAAAGTTAAAACTGCTGGGCGTGGTGGCACACACCTTTAACCCCAGCACTTGAGAGGGAGAGGCAGGCATATCTTTGTGAGTTCAAGGCCAGCCTGGTCTACATAATGAGTTCCAGGACAGCTGGGGCTACAAGGAGACCCTGTCTCAAAAAGACAAACAAACAAAAACAAAGTTAAAACTTATGCCACCATGCTTGACCTTCAGTGAATGTTTGATTCACGCAAGCTTAGGTTCCTAAACTGTCTCATTTAAATTTTTCCCCTACGTTAGTCTTTCAGAGTGAAATGTAGAAACAGATGTATTTTCTAGGAAGCAACTTGTCAGTAAACACAAGCCTTAAAATTGCTTCGACGCTTTCAGTAATTCTGAGAACTTACCTGCAGGAGGGGGCTAGCATGCTGATCACTGGCACACAAAGCATGGCTTAGATAAAAGGGGTATCTTATGTAAAAGAGGCAAAAAATGAAAGCAATCAACACAACCAATAGGGGAAATCTTCACTTAACAAAGCAGGTGTGAGATGCGCTACCTGCAGTCATCAGTCTTGATGAGCACCTGAAGTTTTCACTTTGTGAAAAGAACATTCTCAATAGCATGCTGAACGAAAAGAACAGGGAAGAGAACTGCAAATCCAGCCACCTTCAAGTACCACTCAGGCACCCAACATCAAAAGGAAATACATCAAAAGGATCAGAGTGTGATCACAGAACATTTCCCAGTGTTCACTAAGGACCAAGTTCTCACTTGTATGATCAATAACTGAAGTAAAGTTTGCTTTGAGAACAGGGAGGCCTGGTTTTTAAAGGTGGAGTACGTACTCACCACTGTAAGAACCTTGGGTTCCATCCCCAGCATTGCCCAAAAGGTAGGAGTGTAGAAATTCACCACAGCTCAGTACTGACTGCAATGTACTCCTTTTTATTAAATTATTAAATTGCCTGCTGTCAGGACATACACTTATGGAAATAAAATACCTTTTTCTCAAGTATCTGCTTTTGTGGAGCACATGGTTTTAAACAAACAACAACAAAATTCTATACTAACCTCTTGGCTTCAGAGCTATTTAGCACTTACAGCCAAATTATAAAGTGAAGCTATTCTATGTACAAGCAGAATTTATGGAAAATATTACAAAGATAATGCCTTGAAAAGATGACACAGTGGGGAAAACCATTTCTGCTAAAGTAGTATAAAAATTTAGTAAAAATAAAGTTTTAGTTCATTGTATCTTTGCACAATGCTTCAGAGGAAGAAAATTTAAGACATCTCATCAAAGGCACTTAGAGAATTGTGATAAAATACTTCATTGAATTTAGTTTGTGCACAAGAATATTTTTTTTACTCCTTTTCACATCTGCTTCACACTGAAGCAGTCCTGGAAGGAAGCTATGAATGAGAAAATGTTATTGCTCCTCAATATACATATGAAAAATACAGATGATTAATACAGATTTTTGGTCCACCAAAGCAAGTAATAGTATCAGACTGTAGTGTTCCTCTGAATTCTGAGCAAAAGGCTGTAATGAACCCTATCCCGGTCCCACAAACAGAGTTGGTCATGTGCTGGCTGTTGCCTGGGTCCCCACCATGTCACTGCAGTGTATTTGAACTGGAGAAGATCTTCCAGGTGGCCTTACAGGAGTGTTGGGCTGATGCAGTGGCAGGTGGTCCCAGAGAGTCCATACTCAGATATCTACAACTCTGTGTCCCGATACCGGGAGGGCTGGCTGTAGTAACTGCGTTTTGAGTGTGCAACCAGCTGTTGGCGGTATTCTTCCTCCTCAGCATCACTGCTATAGCTTCCTCTGGTATCCTGGTTAACTGTGGAAGATGCTTTCTGAGGCTCAGGGGGCCTAGAACTAAGAAAAAGGGCGTTAAGCACATCCCACATCCTCCAGCTGCCGATGGGGCTGAAGCTATGAGTCTCACAGACAGACCATTTCCTGACCCCAGAGCATACTACTCTCTCCACCACTGATCAGGCACTGCTGGTCCCTCTCAGGGTTCACAGGGTGATGGGGACAGAGATACAATATGAGTCATGACCAAGGCCTACTAGAGCAGTCATGTGTGCTCTGACCAAGAATTCCCAAAGTAGAAGGAAGAATGAGCCTGCCACACTCCTATGCTGCCTGTTACAGCCTCACTCCGTATGATCAGTCAATTATATACCAAACACTCTATTGCCAGCAGCAACGTGGTCAACGGTGAATTGGCAATCCATGTGCTCTGGCTTTCAGTAGATTCTGGCTTTCAGTAAGAAAGACTGCAAGAAAATCTGATTTATTTGTTTCCTATTCTCAGAAGCAGGAAACAATCCAACGTAAGACCTCTTTTTTCTTCTTTTTTTCTTGGTCTTTTTGAGACAGGGTCTCCCTGTAGCCACAGCTGTCTGGGAACTCACTATGTAGACCAGGCTGGCCTTGAACTCACAGAGATCCACCTGCCTCTGCCTCCCAAGTGCTGGGATTAAAGGCTTATGCCACCATGCCTGGCTGTAAGACCTCTTAGAGGAAGACACTGTGATAATTCCTAGTGTTTGTGATGAATTTAAATACTGAGCATTGGGGCTGGAGGGATGGCTCAGCAGTTAAGAGCACTGGCTGCTCTTGCAGAGGAACCCGAGTTCGGTTCCCAGCACCCACATGGTAAATAATACCCATCCTTAACTCCAGTTACTGGGGGTCTGATGTCCTCTTCTGACCTTTGCAAGCATCACACACAGGCAAACACTCAATACATATAAAAGAAAAAAATTTTTTAAAAATTAAATACTGAGCATCTCTCCAATGCTAGTTATCCCACCTGTGGTGGTCACCCTGCCTGTTAGGGTCCCTTCAGATCCAGCTGGGCACAACTGGCTTTATTATGCACAATGACACAAAGGATTAAGGAGTGTACCTAAGAGCCAGAAAACATTAATACACAGGCCTAAGCCCTAGGGATTCTGCATACATGCCATCCACAATTTAATGCTCCAATGTGTGAAGGGTACCAAGTACACAAGGAAAGGGACCTGAAATTTTTGATTCTGTAACCTTAATAATTAAGTCTGACTAACAGGGTAAACAGTTGGCCTGGGGAAAACCTCTCTTACTGTTCTGACACAAGTCCAAGTGCTGAAGAAACTCTGTTTTTGACTACTGAGTAGCTCTTACCTCATGTGCTGGGGCAGGCCGGCATCTGGCTTGGGGGGTTTGATAGGAACTGCATAGATTTCAGGGTGCTTCTGAGCGATTTCAATCTGCAGGCAGTTAGGAAAATAGAAGGAGGGAATGGGCGACTGAATGGTTCCTTCCCGGGTCTCCTGTTAGCCCCCACCCTCTTCCCAGATCCTACTCCTGTCTCCCACTTCATTTCCAGACAAAGACAAATAGATGAAACGCTTGTTTCCAAGGTTGTGTAGGACCTAGTGAAGCAAGTCAAACTCAGAGCTGTTTAAAAGGAGTGAATTACATTCACTGATGTAATTACAGAAAAGATGAGTCCTGAGACAGGATGCTGAGTGAAGTAAGCAAGTGACAAAAGACCCCACTTACGGGAGGCTCCTAAACCATCAAATTCAGAGGGACAGTAAAATAGTACAGCAATGGCTGGAGGGAGGACACCGGGGGAAGGTGTTACTGTTGGACGGGTGCAGTTTCATTTAAGGACCAGGAAAAAGTTCTGAAGGCAGATGGTAGTGATGGCTGCACAGCAATGTGAGTGCACTTAATGCCAATGAGCTGTGCACTTGAAAACAGCAGAAATGGCCGGGCGTGGTGATGCACGCTTTTAATCCCAGCACTCAGGAGGCAAAGGCAGATGAACTCTGTGAGTTCCATGCCAGCTTGGGCTACAGGGAGGCCCTGTCTCAAAACCAAACCAAACCAAACCAAAAAAAAAAAAAAAAAAAATCCAAAAACCACACAAACCAAACAAACATTACTACTGCTTATATTTGTAGACCCAGTTGTTCAGGGGGCTGAAGCTAAAATATGTCGTGGGCCCAGGGAGTTCCAGATCACCACAAGCAACATCAGTAAGGTCTCAAGAAAAGGGGAGGGAAGGAGAATGGGGGGGGCGTCCTGTCTCCCATTTCCTTACTGCTCCCTAAGGAAAGGTCTCACTATTTCACTCAGGCTAGTCACCAACTCCAGGGTTAAGTGATCCTCCTGCCTTGGCCTCCCAAGCAGTTTGGGACTACGGTGTCCCACCATGTCTGACATCACCGTAATTCTTCAACATTGAAGCATTCCATGTACACATTGGAAAAATTCAAATAGCTCAAAATGGGCAACGTACACTAGGCTCAATGGCTGCTAATATTCTGTGGCAAATCTCAAAGCAAAGGAAGACTGAGTAACCAATAACCATCACCCACACTGCCAACTAGCACTACTTCTGCAAGGTGCTGACCTCCCATTCCAGAACAAGACACAGATCTGAAGGATGAGAGCTAAACCTTACTCAGTTGGACTATCAGGCTTTCTTGACTAAAAGCATAAAAGATGTGTCAACAGCTGGCAATGTGGAAATGTCACGGGGTACTGTGCAGGTGACCATGTCTGCCATGTTTTTGGCAATGGAAAAGGGAATGTGCATTATATGGAAATCAAACCTCATTAAAACTCTTATTTTGGGCAAGGTAGACCCTTGGTAGTTTAAAGCAAATTACCCTGGCATTCTGTGCTTCTTGGAGCTCCTGCATCCTCTGTAATTTTGCCTTGTGGTCCAGCTTCTCAAATATTTTCACTCTGCCCAGGACTGATTTGGGAGCATCTTCCTGCTCTTCAGTGCTCTCCCCCACCTCCTCACTCTCAGGAGCAGGGACAGGAGTGGAGGGCTTCAGGATGGATCGTCCAAAAGTAGGTTTCACTGCAATAGGGGGAGGACACCCTTTGGGAGACCCCACCTGGATCTCACTACCAGCCAGGGCGGAGGGGTTTGACTTATGTTCCTGGGACTTGGAGAAAGAGTCTTCTCTGTTCTGATTTTTGGCCTGCAAGGAGCAATAACATATCTTTTTATACCTTAGACTTTTAGTTTATTTTCAAATCTACATTAGTGGCTTAATACGCTACATTTCCTGATCAGTTTCCAAAGGTGGGCAACAAATATCATCTTGATAAAGAATCAGATATGACAGGGCAAACAGCCACTAGTTGGGCATCCTGAGCCTACCTCAAGGTGACAGAGGTGCAGGGAGGTGGGAGGATAGCAACTGCTGGAGGTAGAATAGGCCCTGAATAATTTTATACTGGAGAAGATTGGAATCTTGGAGGAGACCTCAGAAGAATCAATTTGGAAGATGAAAGAATAGTTTATTCTGAGGTCAAGCTGCATTGAAGGTACATGCTGGGGGCTCAAAGGGGAGACCAGTGCCTAGTTGGGGAGCAATGAAAATGAGCTGAAGGCCAAAGGGGGTTGTGTGCATACTATACCCCCAGCCATTAATCCTTCACATTTGATTTAGTCCCACTGCAAGTCCTCACTAAATATTACCCAAGGCTACTAATTCTTGCTGACAGCTTAGATGCTGCTGCTTGTTTCTCATTTAAGTCAGAGATAGAAGGAAAAGCCTATGGTCACAGGCTGATTCCAATAGGGGGCAATGAATCAAATCACATGACACCCATGTCTTTATGCTGATTCTGCTCTAGATAACAATTAGTCAAATAGATTAACTTGCTCTCATACTGAGAAGCATGCATTCTAAATAATAACAATGCCTTTTTTCTTTAGCAGGTCTCCAGTAAGGATTACACTATGGGCAGAAAACTTTAATTGGATAGAAAAAAGAACAGATCCTAAGATTGATTATTCTACCATGCAGCTTTTGACCATATTTTACTTTTTCAAATTAAAAAAAAAAGCAAATAACTTACTCTCTGAGAACCTAAATTACATACTTTCCTAATAGTACCTTTCGTTCACTCCCATCTTTTCACACTTCCTTAATTTTCAAGCTCACTCAACAGCCCAAAGGACATGCTCTAACAGAAAATACAGTGAGCCCAAACCACAATCCAACACCATCTCACTGTGTGTCCCCCTGGCTACCCAGGGGGCTCCAGGGCACCTGCTTCCTCTTCCTTCCCATCCTGGGCTTCCCAGTCACGTACCTTGGGTGGCTCTGGCTTGAATGCTGGGGGTGGGCTACTGTCCCTAAGTTGATCTCTGCTAGCAGCCCTCCTCATCTGAGCTCGTGGCTCTGGGCTGGGTTTCCTTATGCTCTACAAAACATAAAGGTTCATTCATACCAAGAACACCCAAGCAGAGAGAAGAGAGCACTCTGCTTTGCTAGAGTTCTGCAAATTTGTGGAAACTGAGCAGTTGAAGTGCCAGGCCAGCATTCTCCTACTTGCAAAGGCAGATACTGGGCCCTTCCCCTCACAAATGCTTAAGACATTTCACTAAACTGGCTGCACCCAATGCAGTAGGCTTTATCTTTAAAGAAAGAAACCAAACAAAAACTCCTAATATCTAAAGTTCTTGTGTCACTAATGAGTATTCCTAAGCACTAACTCCCTCTGTATTTATAGACTTTCAGAAGCGAATTTACTCTTTCTAACTTGTCTAGCAGTGTGCATTCATTTTTATTGTGGTGGTAGACTTTTTGTTCTTGTTTTTTTTGGGAGGGGGGCTTCTACTTAATTTAGAAAAAAAATATCACTGACTGTCCAGTAAGGATGAGTTAAAACAGCTAAAGGGAAGTCCATAGCAATAGTCCATAGCAATTTTTATTCATATGTGCTTGGATAATCTAGTCCACAAAGGACTACTGGTATGTTACAAAGACTATTGTTCTCTGAGGTGCAACTAATAACTGCCCCAGCCCTAAATGACTGCCCACTGATGTAGTTTGTAGAGCTGTGTAAACTAGTGGGTTCAAGGTATATATGATCAAATGCATAAAGTCAAGTTGAAAAATGAAATATGAGAAGGAAACTGATGGGGAAATAATCAGGAACTCTAGGGAAATTAGGAGGTTAAAGGTCGAGGGGAGAAGAAAAGCAGGGCTCCTAAGAGTACAGAGAGAGGCTAATCAAAGGTTACAAGCAAATTGAGCAGTGACATAATCATTAAAAACGTTGCACTTATAATTTGAACAGCTGGCACATAAAACCAGTCTGTTTATCCATCACTCCTGAGGGTTAGTGAGTGCTGAATGGTACCACTCAACCTCTTCTAATGCCACTTTCTGGTCCCACTTTCCATGGACCACAGGACCACCCATGCAGGTGCTGACTCAAGAGTGTGACTTCCTAGCAGTCGTCTGCTTCAACCCTGGAGGATTCTTTCTATAGCACCTGAGTTAACAGCTTTCCTGCTCATGGCCAAACTGCCCATGGTGTGCCATGCCTCGCCTCACCTCATGCTGCACCGGCTCTGAGGAGCGGGTGATGGAAGACACCAGAGGCTCCTCAGTCGGCTCATCCAGCTCATTGTCAGTGTAGGTACCTCCCTCGCCGTCGGTGTCCTCAAAGTCACTGATGAGACGGCTGTCACAACTCAGATAGTCTGCACCCATGGCGGTTAAGTAGGACATACGATCTTCAGGGTCATCATCCATCCCTTCCATCTAGAGGAATTTGTTTTGGAGGGTCAATGGAGTCTGACATGGCTCCTGGGAATGGGTCTCAAAAAACTCCCAAGGGCAGAGCCAAGTGTCTGAAACCTTGGCAGGTGCTAGAAATGGACAGGATCTTTAGCGTCTTAGCATCACTTTGGTTGATGCTGATGCTAGGTTAATTTCTGCACAGGAACATAAATTTGAGACCCTCCAACTATCCTTGTTCTCATCCATCCTCTCTCCACAGCCGAGCCATACTTCCTGGCTTCACTTGGCTTCCAGAATCAGCTTCCCTCCAGCCTTTTCTGCTGGCCCCTGGCTCCACATTGTGCTGTGTGTGTTTCCACTCACTTACAACATCTCAGACCCAGGCTGGGACGCTACTCAGAGGTAGAGAGCTGGGATCAATACCCAGCACCATAAAAAGATTCTCAGAACCATGGGGACAAAAGCTACGTCCTATTCAATCTGTCCTCTCCAGGGAGCCTTGAAGACTGCAGCAAACCTTAGTCCATTTTGCAACAAAATCATCACTATAAAAACTTGCCAAGTACCTCAATTCAGCTGGAGTACAGGATGCAACAGTTCCTAGAACAAAGTGGGCTCCAATTGTAGACTTTCTCGTTTTCCTAGCAGCATGGCTAAGCAGTTCCTATCTCTAGGGATAAGCTATCCAACTTTAGAGGACTGGACAAGATCACTAGTGTTCTGGTATTACCTGTTCAAATTCAGAACTAGTGTGTATTCTCTGCCAACCTCTTAACTAGGCACAGACTCCCAGCTGTTAGCTCTTCTCTTTGGTAGAGTTTTTAACCATATTCCCCATGGTTCTCAACCTTGCCTCTCATCTCCACTCCAAGTTTCCCATGTCCTTAGTAAGCTGTGGCATTTAGCACAAGAACTTGTAAGCTCTGATTAGTGTACTTGGATACAATTAGAGTTGCTACATTAAAGGAAAAGGGAAGTGAATGTAGGGTGGTACCATTACGTTCTGCTTTTCCAAATCCCTTCATTTTATTGCTTTGTTGGAGAGTATGGAAAACTTGTGACTTGAAATACACATTGGAGTTGCTTTCAGCGGACATGATTTCCTACATTCACTGCCCTCTTGAGGAAGCATGGAAAACACAGACTCTCGCCTCACAGCAGGCCACATACCTTTCCTTCAGAGACCCAGACTGCTTCTCCTTGCTGCTGCTGAATGCTGTCCTTCAAGCTGCCAAACCAACTATCATTGGCTGAATTCAAGTTGATTGTGGCTATAGACATGTAAACAAAAAGGTCAGCAACAATTTCCAGAGCAATGTTTGTTCAAAAAGCCATTGACAGTATTTGTATTTATTTCTGTCATATTTTTGGAAAACCTTTGCCAAATTTAGGAAGTCTGTATGCTATTTAAAACTAAATTCTTGCTGAGCATGCTGGTGTACCCCTTTAATCCAAGCACTGGGGAGGCAGAGGCAGGCAGATCTCTCTGTGAGCTCAAGGCCAGCCCACCAGCCTGGTCTACATAGTGAGTTCTAGCTCAGCTGGGGCTACAGGGAGACCCTGTCTCAAAAAGACCAAAACAAAGAAAAAAACCAAAAAACTAAATTCTTATGGTTGAAAGGAAGTAAAGCCATTCTAGTTTATATTACAGATAGACAGATGTTATAAAGCTTACAATGAGGTTTATTTTCAGAATCTATTGTTTATTCAGAACACGCACCCCTCTCCCCCGAATGCTAGGAATAGAATGAATCAGGTCATCATAAATGCCAGGCATTTACCATCGAGTCACATGCCCAGCCCTAAAACCTGCAATTTTTTCTTTTTTTTTTGGTCTTTTTGAGACAGGGTCTCCCTGTAGAAAACATGCATTTTTTTTTTTTTTTTAAAAGTATGTTTTCAGGAACATAGATAAGATGGGCTATATCTTGAAATGTGAGTGGAAGTGGCTATACCTTGAACTGTGTGTGAGCGGAAGTAAACCCTTTCTCCCTGAAGTTGCTTTTTTCAGGGTATTTTTTTTATAGGAATAAGAAAGAAACTAAGACAAGTAGTGAAAGGAATGAGCCCTGCACTTCACCTGGTGCAAATGTGGAACTTTGTTTTCAGAGCCTGCAGCCTGGGCTATGCCCTCACATGTAAAGACACCAATTTGGAGTCCAGATATAAAATACCAACAGACACAGGACATGAAGCTGTTATTCAACATTAGGTATTTATGGATATAAGGGAGATAAGCCAGATAAGTAAAATGGTTCCAAACTAATAAATTGGACCTAAATGGGGATGAGGGGATGTCTCTGGGTAAGAGCACTTGCTATAAAAGCAAATGGATGTATATTTAAATCCCTAGGGCCCATTAAGAGCCAGGCATGGCCTGGTGTGCCTATAACTTCTGCACTGGGAGGTGGAGACAGGTGGATCCTGGGAACTCAATGGCCAGCCAGCCTAATGGTCATATAACTCCAAAGACAAATTAAGTATTAATTAATATAAAAAAATCTAAATAAATGATCAGGACTGAAGATAAACCAGGATTTAAAAAAAAATGCTTTCATGGCTCTTAATTAGAGGGCATAGAGGTCTATATCATTTCTAAAATCAGAAGATCCATTAAGCAAATTTTCTGAGTTACTCTGCTTCAAGTTTTCTTTTCTAACCCTGAAGCCATGTGAGATGGTACACACCTATAACCCCAGCATTAGGGAGGAAAAGAAAGGAGGAGCAGAAATTCAAGGTCATCCTTGACTATATAGTAAGTATGAGACTAGCTGGGGGGTACATGAGACCCTGTCTTGAAAAAACAAAAAGGGCTACTTCTAACCTTGGAAAACCCTGAATGAGCTTACTATTTCCTTGCTTATTAATTATTTACAGCATTAGGCTAAACTGATACACCGGACTGCCCTAGGAAATTGACCTTGATGCTATGGATTTTTGTGTCCTCATCATGGCATGTCACAAAGACTATTGTGACATAGCTAAAATATGATGCCAGTACATAAATACAGAAGTGAGAGTGTGTGAGTGTGCAGCCCAGAGACTTGGAGCAATAAAATAAGTGACTTGGAGCAAGTGTATAAAGAATGTTAAGTGGCTATTTCTTATTTATTTATTTTATATTTTATGTGTATGCATGTATTGCCTGCATGTAGGTAAGTGCACCCATGTCGTGCAATGCCAGCAGAGGTCAGAAGAGGCTGTCAGATCCCCTGGGACTGGAGTTACGGACAGTTGTCAGCTGCCATGTGGGTGCTGGGATTCGAACCCGGGTCTTCTGCAAGAACAACCAGTGTTCTTAATGCTGAGCCATCTCTCCAGACCGTGGCTATTTCTTAAGATTTATTTATTTTATGTGTATATGTGTATCTGGTGTGTGTGTGCAGTACCCACAGAGGCCAGAAGAGGGTGACAGAGCTTCCATTTGGGTGCAACCAAATCTGGGTCCTCTGCAAGAGTAGCAAGTGTTCTTAACTGCTGTCCCATCTCTCCAGCCTTTCGGTGGCCTTTTAAAGCTATTGTTATTGGAAACTGTCTGATACAGCCTATATTCATCACAAAGAAAATCTAAGTTAAAGGGGCTACTTAAGAAATGTAGAAATCACATTCATGCCCCTCTACTAATAGGAATGCCTCGAAACCTCTTATTGAGTTTCACTGGCAATTAAGTGTTTGAACAAATAACAAGAGTTCCACAGCAGCTAATTTCCTAGGCCCCAATCAAAGGTAACGCCTAATTCATACACTTTATCTCTTTTTAAAAAGGTTTACTATGGCTTTCGAACTCAAGGAAGTAGAATTCTGAGAGGCTCCTCTCTTTGCCACTATCCCTGCTGGTATGCATAGATCCTCATGCCCAGCTCTCACATGTGTGGGCAGTGCCTCCCCATTCCCAGTCAAAGAGGGGAGTGTACCAAGAGCAGCAGCAATAGGCTGGAAGCTGGAAGGGCTGGGGAGAAATTGGTAATGATTGCTAATGGGTATGAGATATCTTTGACAGGTTAGGTTTCTCTAAACGTGGTGATGGTTACACAACTGTGAAGGAACTTAAACCTCACTGAAGTGTGTACTTTAAATGGGTCAATGGTATGGCATGTAAGTTACATCTCAGTAAAGTTATCCTGTGGCTTCCTAAACATTGAGGTGTTTGGCTAGACAAGTCTCCCAACTCCTGAGAATATTCCCT
>NW_008327467.1:118460-126154 GCF_000622305.1 Nannospalax galili
TTCAGGAATCCAAGTATTACCCACAGCAGTTTGGATTTTCTTGGCTGGTATAAGATTCATTTTCCCCCTTGTGCTTTTTCATCTTTTTGAGACAGGGTCTCCCTGCAGCCCCAGCTGGCCTAGAAATTGCTGTGTAGACCAGGATGGCCTCCACCTCACAGAGGTCTGCCTGCCTCTGCCTCCTCAGTGCTGGGGTTAAAGACATTTGCCACAGTGCCAAGCCCCCTTGTGCTTTTTCAAAGGCTAAATAAAAACAGTTTTTCATAACATAATGGTGGAAGATAATTACAGCAATATCACTAACAATCAAGTTGTTCTGCTTAAGCTTGAAAACTAGTGTTTCTGACACAACACAAAGCATCATTCTCAGCCTGTGGACACAACTTGGAGTGGAATGGGCAACAGAAAGGGTTCATGTGGCCTCTATGCTATACGATTAAGGAGTCAAGCCTAGAAATCTAGAAGAATTTTATGAAAAGTTGTGTGAAAATGGGAGCTTATTGGCTAAAGCTGTGGTGAACCCGGCAGACACTATCCTGAAGCCTACACATGACTCTTGAAACAGATGGGCAATGTTCGGTGAGATCTGGTCCCTTCAAAGCTCTGCATGAACTTCAACACTCATGGTGGGTATCCACTCCCACCTCTCGCTTTAGATATTCTGAACTTTCAGCTTCTCAACCAGCTTGCATAAGAAATGGCGTGGTGGGGGCAGGAGAGATGGCTCAGTTAAGAGCACTGGCTGCTCTTGCAGAGGACCGGGTTCGATTTCCAGCACTTACATGGTATCTAACAACTGCCTGTGACTCCGGTTCCAGAGAGTCCAAGACCTTCTTCTGATTTCCGTGGGCATTGCACTACATGGGTGCACTTACATGCATGCAGGCAATACATTCATACATATAAAATAAAAATAATTTTTTAAAAAAGGAAAAAAATGGTGTGTGCTATGCCAGAGTCCGTCTATATGGCCTATATTCTGAGGTCTGATGCTCACCCCAGTTACATGTTTCTTCCTTTAAGCATTTGTAGTCTGTGACAAACCTTTCCACACACATCATTCTTCCAAATCTTCACCAGCCTCTGCCAGTGACTGCGGCCTATGCTCTGCAGAGCCAACAATGCAGACTCCCACTAGAAACAGAGAGCACTACCAGCACTGGCTCCCTTCTGCCAGCTCTCCTTGTTCAACCTCCAAAAGCTGACTCTCCTTCCATGTCTCTGTGTTTTCCTTCTTGATTTTCTTGAATCCCTGCATGAACTCCCAAATTTGAGTCTCTAAGGGAAGTTTCTGGCTATGTTGGATAACTTTGGTTGTCAACTTGACACACATGGATAAGGGAGCCTCAACTGAAGAACTGCCTCCATTGGGCTGGCCTGTGGCTATATGTCTGTGAGGCATTTTCTTGATTATTGAGTGATGTGAGAGGACCCAGCCCACAGTAGGCAGTGCCACCCCTGGGCAGGTGATCCTGTATTGTATAAGAAAGCAGGCTGAGCACAGGCCAGGGGAGCAAGTCAGAAAAACAAAACAAAACAAGACAAAAACCCAGCATTCCTCCATGGCCTGTGCTTCTACTCCTGCCTCTAGATGTCTGCCCAGAGTTCCTACCTTGGGCTCCCTCAATGATGAACTGTGACCCAGGAGATGTAAGATAAAATAAACCCTTTCCAACCCAAGTTGGTTTTGGTCAGAGTGTTTTTGATCATAGCAATGGAGAAGCAAACTAGAACACTGGTCATCAGCAGGACTTAAACAAAAGTGTATGTGCAGGGGGACATTATATGGGAATAGGTTTTATATTCATAATCCCCCTGTGGGATTCCATTTTCTGGTCTGCTAAGAGGAAGGGTAATTAATACAATACTAGAGATTCAGAACCCTGAAATCAGAAATACTATGAGCTCTGAAACTTTATGAGAGTGCACATGATGCCACAAGTAAAATTCCACAATATAAAACTCTGTTTCAGGGCTGGAGAGATGGTTCAGCAGTTGGGAGCACTGGCTGCTCTTGCAGAGGACCTGGGTTCAATTCCCAGCATCCACATGGCGGCTATGAACCATCTGTAACTCCAGTTCCAGGGGAATCTGAAGCCCTCTTCTGACCTCTGAGGCATTGCACAACACAGGTGCACTCACATACATGCAGGCAATATACTCATACACATAAAATTAAATAAAATAAATAAAATATTGAAGAAAAACAAAAACTGTTTCATGTACAGAATACAAAGATCACAGCAAATTACTTACAGGCTCTGTGCATATGAAGGACACAAGAAACAAATTAACTTCATGTTCAAACTTCTGGCTCATTTCTAAAGCATTTAATTATGTTTACAAAATCATTTCAAAATTCAAAATATGAAACATTTCTGGTCACAAACAATTTGGACATGGAATAACCAATCTATGTATGACCCTTTTGGGCATTAAAATAATCTATCTCTGGGGCTGAAGAGATGGCTCAGAGGTTAAGAACACTGGTTGTTCTTGCAGAAGACCCAAGTTCGAATCCCAATACCCACATGGCAGCTAACAACTGTCCGTAACTCCAGGCCCAGAGGATCCAATAGCCTCTTCTGACCTCCCTGGGCATTGCACAACACGGGTGAACTTACCTACATGCAGGCAATACATGCATATACATAAAATAAATAAAATTAAAATAATCTATCTGTGCTGTAAGGTAGATCCAATATGGACATATAGTCCAAAAAACCAGTTTTAGCTAGGCTCAGATATACACTAGGATCTGTGATTATATACAAGTTGTTGGGCCCTTTTCTCCAGCATAAGAGAGTGCTGCTGCTGGTAGCAAAATGAGAGAAAATATATGTATAAGTAAAGTCTTAAGATACATTCACAGCATTGAGCCCCACACAGAGTCCAGGTGACCTGAGGCACAGGCAACAGGCTCCTATGACACTTTCTCCTGTGTATTTGGTTACACTCTTAGTTGGAACTTTTCACCATAGTAATAAGCACTACATCCCTAACAAGAGCCAAGTGCCAGCAAAACAATGGTCTAATGTAGCTACACATCCATTCACCCCAATCTTCTTAGACTATGCCCTGAATGGCAAAAGTTGATAACTGTCGCTAAACTCGAATGGTATCTGTGTAGTATCCTTATGCCATTCCTACAAAATAAAGCATTGCACAACTAAAAAAAGTACATAATTCTTTTAAACTCTTTTTTTTGGTGGGTTTTTCTTTTCTTTTCTTTTCTTTTTCTTTCTTTCTTTTCTTTCTTTTTTTTTTTTTTTTTTTTTTTTTTTTTTTGCTGGCCTGGATTCACTAATGGAGACCAGGCTGGCCTCGAACTCACAGAGATCCGCAACTCCCTATGGAAACCAGGTTGGCTTTACTCTCACAGAAATCTGCCTGGCTCCCAAGTGCCAGGATTAAAGGCGTGCACCACCATGCCCAGTTTCTTAAACTCTTAATCACAGCATACTCATACACTGATTAGATAGTCAGATAGTGCATAATTCAGCTACTAAAATGTCATTTTTTTTAACCATTTCATTATCAAACAAGTAATAGCTACAATGGGTCTTTATTTTAGGAACTTTAATATCTTATTAGAGAAAATTTTAAACACAGACATAGTAGAGCTTAATTAATGAACAGTGAGTGGGCAGCAATCCACACTCACTTCAACAGTGCTTGGCAGGACTTATCTACATTCCATCATCTCTCAACTGCAGATTGCTATGCAAATTCTAGACAACTAAGCTACATCCCCAGTGCTATAATCATAAATATTTCATTCAGTTTGCATCAGTATTAAGTAAAAGACAATTTAAAAGAATACACTCCAGCACTCGGGAGGCAGAGGCAGGTGGATCTCTGTGAGTTCAAACAAACAAAAATTCACAGTATCATTGCACCTAAAAAGCAGAAGTAATAAATCCTTAAACAATCCACATCCAGTGTATTCAAGTTTCCATTTCAGAGACACTGGTAATCCTAAAGAAAGTTCTATCACACTGTCAGTTAATGAATGTACAGTAAGTGGCACACAGTGACATGCAGTCTACAGAGACTCTATGCTCTGTGATAAGCTAGGTACAATCACTAGCCTCCAGTCTCCCACAAAAATCTCATGAAAATAACCAGCCAGCCAGGTATGGTGGAACATGCCTTTAATCACAGCACTCTCAAGGCCAGCCTGGTCTACATAAAAAGTTCCGGGCCAGTTGGGGCTGCAGGGAGACTCTGTCTCAAAAAATACATAGATAAATAAAATAAATGATTAATTATCATGTCTTAGATATTAATGATTATTTTTAACAGTCAAAATCACAAAGTTCAACATACAAATGCCATGGATCTAACATACTGGCCTAATGAGATTAACTATTTTTGAATGAGTCCTAAGCACAATTTAGCATTTTACATTCAGATTGGCCCCTCATTTCTCATTTCTGAGAATACACTGCCTTTGAACTTCACTCACCTGTAAAAAGGTGTGAACACGTTTTCTTCAGCTTATTGGCTTGATCAAATAACTTTCGAGAACTTTTGTTAGAAGCTGGACTTAACCTCTGCCTTATGGTTTTAACACCTTGTCTGGAGTCTGGGTTGAAGAAAATCACGATGGGAAACCACTGGGTATAATTGAGCAGGTCCACAGCTTTGGGAGTCACATCTAGC
Source organism: Nannospalax galili (assembly GCF_000622305.1). Classification (NCBI taxonomy): domain Eukaryota; kingdom Metazoa; phylum Chordata; class Mammalia; order Rodentia; family Spalacidae; genus Nannospalax; species Nannospalax galili. Next base: position 123,126 of record NW_008327467.1, read on the forward strand.
AGTGCGTGTTTGTCCTGTTCCAGTGGGGGAGAGGATAGCATGCAAGGACAGAAAGCAACACAGCATCAAGAAGTTTGTTTACTATGTAAAGGCTGTATCAGATAAAATTTCTATCTTTAAATAAAAAAAAAAAGATTTTCCACATTATGCCCATTTAGATATGATCACATAAAACTTCTTAGAATGTAATAACCCTCCTTATCCATGGTTTCCCTTTTCAGTTTCAGTTACTTGAGGCAACAGCCAGTGAAAAGAAAGGCAAGAACACTACAAGGATTTAAGGGGGATGCAGGGGGAGGGGGAGAGTGAGAGGCCACATTCATCTAATGTTTATTGGAGTACATTACTATTATTGTTCTGTTCTTTTTTTTTTCCTGTTTATCTCCCACCATGACAAATTTATAAACCAGGAAAAAACCATTACAAATAGGGCTCTGAAGCCAGACGTGGTGGCGCACGCCTGTAGTCCCAGCACTTGGGAGGCAGAGGCAGGTGGATCTCTGTGAGTTCAAGGACAGCCTGGTCTACAATAGTGAGTTCCAGGACAGCTTGGGCCACAGGGAGACCCTGCTTCAAAAAGCCCCCCCCCCCAAACAACAACAACAACAACAACAACAAAAACCCAAATAGGGCTCTGCACTCCCATGGTTTCAGACACCTGTCAGGCATTCTGAAACATACTCTCTTCCCAAAAAGGGGGTCTACGATTAAGACTTAATATAATGCTGGGAACTCTGCCACAGAAGAGTGACTGTTTTGTAAAATGAAAAGGCTCTTATTTACATGACTTCTATCATTAATATTTTATTAAAATACATATTCTATTCAAAATCATGATCTGGGGCTAGAGAGATAGCTCAGCAGTTAAAAGTGCTGGCTAATCTTGCAGAGGACCTGGATTCAGTTCCCAGCACCCTCATAGTGGCAAACAGTATCTGAAATGCCAGTTCCAGGGGATCTGATGCCCTCTTTGGGCTTCTTCAGGCATTGCATGCATGTGGTACACTTACATGCAGGAAAACACTCATACATATAAAATAAAAATAATAAATAAACCAAATCATGAGCCAATTCTGATAACATGGCCTTCTATGAGTTTTCTCACCTGCTCAATAATTTGCCTCACAGTATTCAATCGAACTACTCCACTTGATTTCTCAGATCCTGCGTCTTTGGGTTCAGTTTCTGCAAAAACAAAAATGGGGCTAAGTAAAGTTGTGGAAACCAGTGACAACCAAATGCTCCAACTCAGCATCAGCACAATAATGGAACAGCTAGCATTAGACATCACCTCAAGACAACAAGCAACAGAAGGATCCACGCCAATTGTGTGCGTGCGTGCATGCGTGTGTACATATTCGTGTGTGTGCTTTAGGCATCAAACTCCAGGGTTTTATGCATGCTAAGTAAGCACCCTACCACTGAGCTACATCCCCAGTACTATTTAATGGAAACCTAGTCATGAAGAAATAGCTAGGTGAGTCTGTCATGGAATACTCTTTGAGCCAATTGGCTTGTATGCGCCAAATATTAATGTCCCAAGTAATATTTTTTAGAAGAGTGATCTAGGCCAGAGAGCAGGATGGCCAGCTTTGGCACATAGTGACAACAGAGAGCAGTGAGGGAATTAAAAATGGGTGATGTTGAGAAATGCAAGATTTTTGTTCAGAAGAGTGCCTGGTGCCACACTGTGGGAAAGAGAGGCAAGCACAATACTGGACTGAATGTCCATGGTCTGTCTGGGCTGAAGACAGGCCAGGTTCTGGATTCTCCTACACAGACAGCAACAGAAGCATCACCTGGGGATAGAACACACTGATGCAGGAACTGGAAAATTCCAAAAAGTTCATTCATAGAACAAAAATTATCTTCACCAGGATTAAGAAGAAGGGAGAAAGGGCAGACCTAATAGCTCATAAAAAGGCTACTAATAAGGGGCTGGAGAGATGGCTCAGTGGCTAAGAGCACTAGCTGCTCTTGCTTAGGAACCTGGTTCAATACCCAGCACCCACATGGCAGCTAACAACCATCCATAACACCAGTTCCAGGGGGATCCAACACTCTCTTCTGGCCTTTGAGGGCTTTGGGTGACATGGGTACACTTATACACATGCAGGCAAAGCACTCATACACACAAAATAAAAATAATTTTTAAAGATTTATTTTTTAAAAAGGCCCCTAATTAATAATAGCCATTCACTTATTCCAAAACAAATGTCTCATGGATGTTAATGTATATCACAATCTAATTCATACACCAGAATTCAGATTATAAATGGTTAACAGAATATTTTTGTTGGACAGTACTGATTTAAGTAAAATTGGCTTGTAAAGTAAGTATCTTTTTTTTGAGACAGGGTCTCCCTGTAGCCCCAGCTGTCATGGAACTTACTATGTAGACCAGGCTGGCCTGGAACTCACAGAGATCCACCTGCCTCTCCTACCAAGTGCTGGGATTAAAGGCACGTACCACCATACCAGGTTGTAAATACCTTTCTTTAAGAAAATAATTCCAGTTCCAAAAATACCACTGCTTTCCCCTTCTAAAAGAGATGACTGGACGTAATTAGCAATGTTCAACTTTTCACAGGGATGGAGAATGCTTCCTCAAAACCTATTGAAGATTGGTTTTATACTTAGAGTCATATAACTGGTTATATGCATATGTTTAAACATTGGGGAAATTTTCTTCACTGTCTTAGAACCAAGCAAAAGATTCACCTGTGTTTGACTTTATGTTCATTGGCCCATTAACAGGCAGTAGTTAAAGATAAGGAAACAACTGGCTATATAGTTCTTGACTTTGCCAATTTAGAATTCCCTATATCCAAAGATGCTGACTTTTGCTACTGAAAGGCATTTTAGTGTTGTTTACACATAGTATCAAATAAAGAATATTTAACATTTCTCACATTTTATAGTTGGCCTGTAAGTTCAGATGTTTTAAAAATCAACGTAGTAGATACATTAGCAAGTGAGACCTTTTAAATTCTTTATTATATAAGACTAAACTTGGATTCAGGATTGCC
>NW_008327467.1:127965-128348 GCF_000622305.1 Nannospalax galili
GTTTTAGGTTGCAAAATTTTCCCTCCACTGAGGAATGTGAACAGTGCAGGCTCCTAGTTGAGTATGATTCCTCCAGCACCTGAGCTCTAAGTGACACAAGTGAAGTTGGAGCTTGACTGTTAAGAGTCTGAAAAAATGAAAACAGGCTCAGAGCCCAGTGGGCTGGACCCCATGTGGCTGCCTCACCTTCCCGCAGCAAAACCCTTTCATAAGCTGGGAATTTGGTGCTAACTGACACAGCGGCTGTTAGGTCTTCCCGGCTCTTCCGGAGGTTCTTCTTCATCCCAGATCTCTGGCCCCGCATTCTCCAGAAGTCTGCTCTGTCCCCAGCGTTGTCTCTCTGTGCATTCTGGACACTGGCCATTTGTTCAGCTCTGAGAGAA
>NW_008327467.1:128643-131261 GCF_000622305.1 Nannospalax galili
CTGAGAAGATCACCCTATCACCCTGAATCTGGGTGGCACCTTCCCATGGGATGGGGTCCAGACTAAATACAAAGGAGAAAGCAAGCTGAGCACAGCATTCATCTCTCTGTCTCCTAACTACAAATGCAATGTGTCCATCTACCTCACACTGCTGCCGCCAAACCTTCCCTGCTATGGACTGCTCTGCTCTTAAACCTTAAGTCAAAACAAAACCTTCCTTCCTTGCATTGCTTCTGTCAGGTACTTTGTTATAGCAATGAACAAAGTAACTAATATGGTCAGGGTCTCTGAAATTCACCAGAAGTAGCTCAGAACATACCGCATTTGGCTCCTTTGGGACACATAAATGCAGTAAACATGCCTGGAACACCTGCTAAAAACAGGTCTTCTTCCACACTGCCACCCACCAGCAAGTGTTCACTGGGGTGTATAAGTGTCTCCTGAGGATAGAGACCAGAGGCATGCTGGGGTACTATAGCCACACAGTGTTCCTATGTGCAAAACAGCCAGCACTCCTCAAGCAATCCTCAAATAAGCCTCATGCAACAACCAAGCGTCTGATGCTTACACTCCAGCAGTTGCAGCCTGGTCCCCATAAACAACAAACCCTGTCAAATGAAGTCATATGGGATTCCTTTGGGGAGTTCTGTTGCTTTTTGTTGGGGTATTAAAAGGGCCCTATAGGTATATAGTCTTAGATACCTGCTTTTGTTAGGGATTAAGCCTTTCTCCAGTTCATTTCCAATCCTCACAGCCAGCCAGTGGCCCAGCTTGCCATTGTATAGTGTGTCCACCACACGGAAGACCTCTCCCCTGGTGAAGGCCAGACTCTGTGGAGTTTCCTTCTCACATTCAAAGTGGCTTCTTATGAAAAACGAATCTCCCCTGCCACAAGCCAGGATGTCTCTGTACACTGGGAGACAAAAGCACTGCTTGCTGGGTTGTCACCACCTTCTCCAGTCTCTGAACACTCCCTTCCCCGTCCCCACTTTCAGTGGCCCAATACATGGGTTTTATGAGTATCACAGCTCCATCAAGAAGACTTCCTGGGATGCTGTGCTGGTTGATTTTACGTGTCAATCTGATGCATTTGGGATGCCTAGACAACTGTTCAAACGTTATTCTTGGAGTTTCTGGGGAGACATAGTGGGTGTTGGGAGAATGAAATTAAATTAATTAAATCAAATGCGTAGACTAAGTAAAGCAGACTGCACCCCCCAGATAATGGTAGGGCCTCATCTAATCAGTGGAAAGCCTGAATAAAATTTAAAAAAAGAGAGTCACTGGCAGGTCAGAGGGAATGACTCATCTTACTTGATGGCCTCCCAGCGGGGACACCAGCTTTTCTCCTGCTTTTCTCTGACATCTCAGACCTTCAGACTAGGAGCAGAACTCAATCACTGGTTCTGCCGTTCTGCTGTGTCTGCAGCTTCCCCTTTCATCCTGCCCAACTTGGGACTTGTCAGCCCATATACTCAGGGTCAGCCAATCCTCAACAAACTGCCTCTTTATCTCCTCTTGGTTCTGTTTCTCTGGAGAACCCTGACTAATACCACTGATAACCCTCGGACACAAGAAGGGACTGTTCTCAGCCCAACTTTACAGGTGAGAGGGGGCCTAAAAGCAAAGCAACCTGTCAGACTGTGAGCGTTAAGAGGAGCTGATATGTCATGTGTGGACTCAACAACATCTCCCCCAGAACTCCATCCCAAGGATTTACCATTGTTCAGAAAAGCAATTAAACTCCAAATTGACACATAAACATTTGTGCACGAAAAGCATTTGGATATGAAGTGAACAGCACCCAAACTTTCTCCTTCGACCCATGACCCAATATTGCCTATTCTGGTTCTAAAATACCTCTTTCCTCCTCCTGACTTCCCTCAAGTAAACGAGATGATAAAATCTGCTCACCATCCGCTCGGCTCTGAGCCAAAATGGTCACGGTTTCACCTTTGGGGATTTCTAAGAGGTAAAGAACAGCATCTTCCCGAACCAGCCCTCTGAAGTCCTGTGTGTTCACCTGGTAGGAAAAGAAAACTAGTAATAAAAAATTGGAGATTATAGCAATGGGTCAGTAGAGCTGGAGAATAGCTCAGTGGTACAGTTCCTCTTTAGAATGCAAAGGCCCCATACTGTGCTACGCAAGACCCTATCTCAAAATAAAAATAATTATTATGCCTTATTATTGAGACAAAATTTCACCATTAACTCAGCCTAAATTGGGACCAAAAAAAAATTTTTTTTAATGTATATGAGTGTCCAATATTAATGATTCAGTGACTTAAAGTATCAGATTGAGGGGCTGGAGAGATGGCTCAGCGGTTAAGAACACTGGTTGTTCTTGCAGAAGACCCAGGTTTGAATCCCAGCAGCCACGTGGCAGCTAACAACTGTCAGTGACTCCAGTCGCTGGGAATCCAACAGCCTCTTCTGTCCTCTGTGGGCATTGCACGACACGGGTGCACTTACCCACATGCAGGCAATACACACATACACATGAGATAAAATATTTTTTAAAAAGGAAGAAAAGCCGGGCGTGGTGGTGCATGCCTTTAATCCCAGCACTCAGGAGGCAGAGGCAGGTGGATCTCTGTGAGTTCAAGGCCAGCCTGGTC
>NW_008327467.1:132353-133100 GCF_000622305.1 Nannospalax galili
CTGGGGCTTGGAGAGATGACTCAGCAGTTAAGAGTACGGGCTGTTCTTGTAGAGGATCTGGGTTCAATTTACAGCACCTGCAATGGCAGCTAACAACCATTTGTAACTCCAGTTCCAGGGGATCCGATACCTTCTTCTGACCTCCATGAACAATGCGTGACACAGGTGCACCTACCTACATGAAGGCAATACACAATATACACATAAAATTAAAAATAATGATAATAGCCGGGCGTGGTGGCGCAAGCCTTTAATCCCAGCACTTGGGAGGCAGAGGCAGGAGGATCTTTGTGAGTTCAAGGCCAGCCTGGTCTACATAGTGAGTTCCAGGACAGCTGGGGCTACAGGGAGACCCTGTCTCAAAAAGACCAAAAATCAAAAAAGATAATAATAATAATAAAAATATTTTTCAATGAGCAGACCACACATGCAGTCCCTCTGTCTCCTCAGGCAGACATGGAATGTAGAAATGCTAAAGTGAAAAGTGGCCGGCCAGCACTTCCACACTGCACTGTCCTTTCTGGCATATTGTCTTTCACTACCTGTTTAGCAGTCTGCAGGGTCCATCAGGTCTGTTGGGAGCCTGGGGAGGAATCGGTATCAGCTACAGCTCTGTGCACAACAGCTTCTCTGCCCATCTCTGGGAACTCAATCTTTCTCATTCTTCTGCAGAAGAGGGCTCTCTTGTAGTCAGCTTTAGTGATGATCAAAGCCACCTGTTGCCTGACCTCCATTAGGGACTACTGT
>NW_008327467.1:134286-135415 GCF_000622305.1 Nannospalax galili
TGAGCCTGAAGCTCTTAGGTGAATTCTCTATTTCTCTTCATAGAAATTAGGAAAGTCTGTCCACAGGACAATCTGTTTTATTCTTGAAACTTAATGAACGACAACAACAACAACAACAACAAAACTCTAAATCTCTAGCTGATAGGCTCTGTCTTCACAGTACTTAACATGCCTTCTCTTCATTGGGATATTTACCGAGCATTAATTAGTATGTGCTGGTACTTGAAAAGATTTTCATCAGTAGCCTGGGCGGGTGTGCCCTGGGATCATGTGTTACCATGGATTCACTCAGGTAATGGAGTCTTCTAGGATCCTCCCTGGAGCCAAGGAAGGTCTAGAGTTTCCCTGGAAAGCTTTAGCAAAGCTCATGAGCCAGGTCTGCTTCCCTGCTCCAGGTGCAGGATCTGAACTAGCACAGCAGAGGGCTCACAGGATGAAGGGCTGTCTGCCCTAGCGCCTAGTCGCCTGACTCCCTGTGACACTGCGACTTTTTCTCTCCTTCCCTTTGGGCCTAGAAGTGCTTAATTAAAGATTCTCATTTCTCTCTCTTCCTCTTCCCTCCCTTACCAAATAAAACTCTTGACAAGAGTTTTAATTTCTAATTCCCACAGATGAAAGCTGCATTTTGAATTCTAAGATTGACAAGACAGGACCTCTGAGGGATACAGAGGCCACAGGCCAGATATAAACAAACCTACAGTCTCTCTCTGTTTTGCCTTTTCCTCCCTTATGAAAAAAACATCCAGAAAAGACCACCTTTCCATGTAACTTCTAGGAGGGCTTCCTTACCTTCAGAATTTGGTCTCCTTCTTGCAGACCCTCCTGTTCTGCTGAGGTACCCTCCTGAATGTCAGCAACAAATAGCCCGACATCATTTCCACCAGCCAACCGGAGGCCCACGCTGTCTCCCTTCTTAAATTTCACCATTTTTGTGTTAGGGCTGTGGTTGGTTTGGTTTCAAAAAGCAAAGATGAAAGATATTTTTTAAAAGGAAAGACTCACATTAAGAGATGAGATATTTAACTTTTTCTAGCTCAAGAGTGAATTGATAGTTTATAAAAGTTCCCTCTCATTTTCCTCATCTATTCTATAATTTTATCTCATTGGGACAGTGAAAGGAATGTCCGCC
>NW_008327467.1:135753-136854 GCF_000622305.1 Nannospalax galili
ACTGTCACATCCCTCAGTCTCCAATGAGGCACCACAGTCCTGAGCCACTTCACCTATGTGGAGTTACACATCTGGGCAATGCAAATATTCAGAACAACATTTAGGAGAAGCCAGGTAGGTAAAAGAACATCAATGTCACAAAACTCATCCACTCCCATATTTTGTTCTTTGCCTCAATGATTCTTCTTTCTCATGTATGCTAGCAATAGGAGTTGGTAAAAGGTAGCTGAGAATATGCAAAGTCACCATCTGGGATGGGGGAAGCACCTTTCTCCTAGACGTCAGCTGAGTGTTAGAAGAAAGGGCAGGGGATAACAGAAATGGAGGTACATACCCATATATTGCTTCATCTTCAGGACTGGGACGAAGAAAAGTTCTTGGGGCTGCTCTGGGCTGAGGAACTATGGATTTAAAAAAAAGTTGAATGTGGACCAGAGTATACCTTGGTGTGTATTTGCCTAGCATGCAGAAGGCCCTGAGTTCAATACCCTTCCACAAAGAAAAATCAAAACAAAACAAGATGAAAACCTTCTTCCTTATCATTGTGAGTAGCACCAGCTTGGTTCTGAATATAAAGATAGCAAAATCCAAAGGCTTTAAGCATGCATTTATTGTATACTACATGTATGTCATCACATCAAACAGCACATGTGTTGACTTGCTGACTAGCCCATGCCAATTCTCAGAAGCACTTTCCCTTTCTTAATAAACAAACAGACAACAACAAAAAAGGAAGTCTTTAAAATGAAGTTTAACTTTAAGCATTATCAGTTACCACGGTTTCTCAAAATAAAAGAACCTCCAAAACGCAAGGTATGCTCGCACAAGACACTGTTCTTTATAACCAGGAAATCATATAATAATACCATGTTTCTCCATCTATAGACACTCATGCTCATAAAATTATGATGATCATTACAGGGTAGTGGGAACAGAGTTAAAATAAAAAGGCTGGAATCATGGACATGGGGCAAGAGGGCTGTAACTCATCAAACATATTAAAACCTGACCAATTCTGATGATGTGGAAAAAGGATTGTTTTGTTTTTTATTTTTCTCCTCCCATATTAAAAGAGAGAAAAATAAGGAGGGCCTCTTCCAC
>NW_008327467.1:137806-142984 GCF_000622305.1 Nannospalax galili
AGCCAAGATGATGTGTGAACTTAGACCTCTTTTTTTGGCCTATTTTGAGACAGGGTCTCCCTGTAGCCAGCCAAGATGATGTGTGAACTTAGACCTCTTTTTGGGTCCATTTTGAGACAGGGTCTCCCTGTAGCCCTTGCTGGCCTGGAGCTCACTATGTAGACCAGGCAGGCCTTGAACTCATGCCTTTGCCTCCCAAGTGCTGAGATTAAAGGGGTGTGCCACCATGCCTGGCTGAACTTAGACCCTCTTAATGTATTATTTGTATACACACACACACACACACACACACGCACGCGCACACAGAGGCATGTGCATGCCACAGCATGTAGGTAGAGGCCAAAGAACAACTTTCAGGATTTGGTTCTCTCTTTCCACCATGGGTTCCAGGGATTGAACTCTGTCATCAGGCTTGCACAGAAAGCACCTACTGATTCACTTTACCAGCCTAACTTTGACCTTTGAGTCAATTCAATAATAGTTATTTTATACCACAGGGTAAATGTTTGGCGCTTTTATATTGAAAAGGTTCATGAAGATTTTTGGATAGATGTCAATTTTTAAAAACAATTCCGTGGTTAATATTGCACCTTAGTGTTGGTACTTTTGTCACTCTGAAAAAAATAACTGACACAAACAATGTAAGGGAGAAGAAGGATTTGGGGATCATAGTTTCAGAGGTTAGGTTAGCGGTCACCAGGTTTCATTGCTTCTAGGCTTATGACAAGGCAAAAACATCATGGAGGAAGGGTGTGGCAGAGGAAAGCTGCTTAGGTCATGGCAGCTAGGATGCAAAGAGGAGAGACAGGAAGGGGCAGGGACAGGATACCCTTCCTGCCAGGTGTCGTGGTACATGTTTATAATCCCAACACTTAAGAGGTAGAGGCAGTTGGATCAGGAAGTAAAGATCATACTTGGCTACATAGTTAGTTTAAGACCAGCCTAGGCCACATGAGATCCTATCTTAAAAGAGGTGGGGTGGGGGGGGGAGATATCCTTCAATGTCACACCTCCAGTAACCTCATATAATGGTTTATTATAAAGAATGCATCTTTAATGATACTAAGTATCTTCAAGATGAGAGAAGTGGGTTGGGCCAGATTACCCGCAGCCACAAATCTGTACCAAGGAAGGTAACCAAGGTAAGTAAAAAAAGAAATTTCTGGTGGTCTTAAGAATTGGAAAACTAGCCAGGCATGGTGGCGCACGCCTTTAATCCCAGCACTCTGAAGGCAGAGGCAGGCAGATCTCTGTGAGTTTAAGGCCCCAGCCTTTACATAATAAGTTCCAGGGTAGCTGGGGCTACAGGGAGACCCTGTCTCAAAAAGATAAACAGGACCTGTATTACTAAGAATAGCAATGAATATCACAATATCTAGAGATTTTGACTGTTTATTATAGTATCTACATGTTTTATACCATCTTCTAAACTGTCTTTCTTAGAAATATTAAGCCATTTTTCTTAAGTAGAGTTGGAATTTATTGAAAGATTTTAATACAGATTTTAATCACTAGGGTTAAGAGACAGAAAAGGTGCTAAACAGGAAAGTAAGACATGCTTGAGAATGTGGGTGTGGCATCTCAGAGAAGAGGAGTCACCAAAACAACCATTTTTAACAGGTTGTGTGTGTGTGTGTGTGTGTGTGTGTGTGTTCATGTGTGTTTGTTTCCTTTTGAGGCAGGGTCTCACTAGGTATAGAAGGCTGGTGTAGATATGTAGACCAGGCTGGCCTGATCTCACAGTGATCCCCCTATTTCTGCCTCCCTAGTGCTGGGATTAAAAGTGTGCACCACCACACCTGGCCTTCTCTTTCCTTTTTTGTTTTTGAGGTGTTGAGGATTGAATTCAAGGCCCTGTGCATGCTAAGGATGAAGCATGCATTCTAAACTTCAGCTTTCTTGGGTTCTGTTTGGTTTTGTTTCATCATGAATAGATTTAAATGAATAAACGAATGCATGAGTCTTTGAGCTCCTCCCAGTGCTTGTCACACAACAGTATAGTCAACAAATTGGGGATGCTTGGTTCATAGGAGTACAGTTGTGCCCTGAGGGGCTCAGCAGGGATGGGCTCAAGGTCTCCAGACCTCCGCCAAGGGCACTGCTCTCTTCTTACCTTCTATTTCTGAGTCGCTGTCATTTAGTGACGGGATGTTGATGAGCGTCTGTTTGCTGTCTCTCAACACCACGAGCTGAAGTTTTCCTCTAGACTTTTCTATCAACTTTCGAGCATCGGTTAAAGACATGTTCTCAGTAACAGTTCCATTGATCTGTATACAAGAAGAATGGTTATGTTATGTTCAGGGTTATTCATGGGGAAGTAGAAAAGTTACACTTTCCCTTTCTAAAAATGGAAAGAGGGGCTGGAGAGATGGCTCAGCAGTTAAGAACACTGGTTGTTCTTGTAGAAGACCTGGGTCGAATCCCAGCACCCAAATGGCAGCTAACAACTGTCTGTAACTCCAGTCCCAGGGGATCCAACAGCCTCTTCTGACCTCCTAGGGCACTGCAGGATACAGGAACACTTACATGCAGGCAATACACACATACACATTAAAAATAAAAAATTTTAAAAAATGGAAAGAATTTGTTCAGATAATCAGAGCAGACTTCAGGATGATAGATGGAATAAAAATGAATGATTATCCTTTCAATTAAATGTAATCATACATACTTGATCTCAAAATCAGACACAAAAGCGTCACAGTGTACTTAAGTTACTCTGCTAATTAATTTAACATCTAAGCTCAAGATCGTGGCTTGGTTTACTACTGGAACATGTTTCCTGATTGGAGAGGTTTACTGAAACTATTAAATATTCAGCATTCATATATCAATACTTCTCAAGTTCATGTTTCCTTGATATAGGGAACAGGAACTTAAACTTTAAATAAACGAGAAAAGAAAGCATTCCAAGGTTTTTTTCTTTTCTTTTCTAAGCTGTCATTAAATTAGTACAACTTCTAAAAGCTAGATCTTTTTCCTTTCCTTTCTTTTTTTTTTAACACCCCCCCCCCTTTTGGGTGGTGTTAGAGATGGCCCAGGCCTCACACATGCTAAGAACAGCTCTACTCCTGAACTGTTTCCCTGGAGTCTGGTTTTTCTTGGACAGAAGTCACCTCATTGTGCTGCTGACCACTAGCTCACTACTCATCTACTACAGCTGAAGTTTTCTACACTGGTGTTTAGATGTGGAAATGCAGGAACATACAAAGGCACACAACTGTTCCCTGAACTCCCACCTTGAGAATTATGTCCCCCTCGTGGAGGTTGCCATCTTTAGTTGCTAGACCGGTTCTGGTCATCTCCTTGATGAAGATCTGACTCCCGAGCCGGAGCCCGTACTCTAGAAGACACAGTGAACGAACATGTACATCCTCAACTTACTAAAAAACTTAAGTCTGCCTTTGAAGACTACTTATAACATTTAGAAAAACTCAATTTGTAAATAGGATATTCTATAAAACAATTCGCTTAGATTCTTGAAAAAGGAGAGAAAGGATTAAAGGCAGAGGATAAAGTGTGTAGAAAGCAATAGAAAAAAGGACAGAGGAGAAGAGAGAAAGCTAATGTGACAAAATGTTAACAGCTGGTAAAACTAGGTGAAGGCTACGTGGCTGTTTCTAGTAAAATGAACATTTCCAAACAAAAGATTAGAGACAAGCCCAGCTCCACATATCATAACAGGACTTGTGGGACAATGGGGCTGGCCACAGAAAGGTGGTGCACAGAGCATATCTTCATCTGTAACAATTTACACTATGTGGGGTTCAGCTTTGAAAGACATGCAGCTTGTCAAAAGAGATCAGTAAGCTGGGGTAAAGGAATTGCTAAAGCACTAAACCCCAACAGCACCCCAGGGACTTAAATTGCTCGCAAAAGAAAGAAAAAAACCTTACTATATTTACTAGTATGATTTTTTTAAAATATTTTAACTGCTCTTGTAAAAATATACATTTTAAGGATGAACTGTAGTGACTTAAGAAACTATCATAACCAAGCCAATCTGAAAACAGACATAATCAATTTTTAAATTGTTATTAGTGTTCTCACTGAAAAATGCATATTTAATAAAACAAATTAAATTAGCTTTCTTTTAAAAAATTAAAAATTATTATACAGGAAAAGTACCTTTCTGTAATCACAAAGAAGTAGGTTTAAAATCAGTCTTAATAAACTACAGTAAACATATTAGCATTTGATCTTATCACAGAGATAAAAAATGCTAAGCTGAGAAGGGTCCCAGTTGCCTGTGGTGTCAGCATGCACAAAACCCACACAAACTTAAGCAGACAAAAACCCAGCACAGAACTGTGGAAATGAACAGGCCCCAATTTTAGTGGCAGAATTACTGGCAGCTGATTACTGCTGGGTGAGAAAGAGATCATCATCATCATCATCATCATCATCTTTTTTTTTTTTTTGGTCTTTTGAGACAGTGTCCCCCTGCAGCCCCAACTGGCCTGGAACTCACTCTGTAGACCAGGGTGGCCTCAAACTCAAGAGATCTGCCTGCCTCTGCCTCCCCAGTGCAGGGACTAAAAGTGTGTGCCACCACACCCAGCAGAGCTGATCTTCTTAAAGGGAGGGACTCTAGATAGGCTGACTAAATCCCAATGGATGAACCTGCACTGAGAGACATCTGGGGACATTAACTTTACATGATAGGTGTTAACACAAATGACAGAATATATGAACTCCAGTGGGGGGCTATGGGAGGGTGCCAAAGGGGAAGAGGGAATAAAGATGATTTTATATAGATACACAAAAACTCAAAAAATTTTTTTTAAAGTACTAGCACTCCAGAGGCAGAGGGAGGTGGATCTCTGTGAGTTCAAAGCCAGCCTGGTCTACATAGTGAGTTTCAGGCCAGGTGGGGCTACAGAAGACCCTGTCTCACAAAGGGGGGAAAAAAGTGGAATCAGAGTTGGAGAAATGAGTCAACAGTTAAGAGCATTGGTTGCTCTTGCAGAGGACCCAGGTTCAGTTCTCAGCACCCACATGGTGGCTAACAACCATCCATAACTCTAGTTCCAGGAGATCTGATGCCCTCTTCTGGCCTCTGTGGACATTGCATGCATGGGTGAACATTACATACATGTAAGCAAAACATTCATATACATAAAATAAATATAAATTAAAAAAACATTTAAAGTATAATCAGGGGGCTATCAGCTGTAT
>NW_008327467.1:143052-146063 GCF_000622305.1 Nannospalax galili
GCCTGGTCTACATAGTGAGTTCCAGGTCAGCTGGGGCTGCAGGGAGACCCTGTCTCAAAAAGACCAAAGGGGAAAAAAAAGTGTTTTAATTAAATAAAAAGTAGAATCAGGCTAGAGCACTTGCCTGGCTTGCACTAGGCCCTGGGTTCCATCCTCATCACCACAAGAACTTATGTAATGACTTCTAAATTTGAGGACTGTAAGTTCTTTATTTCTGCTGTTTACTAAGACCAGGCGAGACCTGAGTAATCTCTTAGGACACAGTCTTCTTTTAATTTAGAGATATGTTTAAGATTTATTTTTATTATTTGTGTGTGTGTATGTGTGTGTATGTGTGTGTGTATCTGTGAGTGTATGCCACATGCATACAGGTGCCTGCAGAGGCCATAAGGCCATAAACAGGGTGCTGGATCCCTTGAAGCTGAAGTTACAGGCAGCTGTGAACCACCCAATGTGGGTGCCAGGAACTGAACTTGGGTTGTATAGAAGGAAAGCAGCAAGTGATCTCAACCACTGAGTCATCTTTCCAGATTGACGTGGTCTTCTTAAATTATTGGTCCAAATCATTAACAGATTTGGAATTGACTAGTGAGCTGCAAGCAGTATTTTAAATATTTAATGTAATGGAAACTATTAAGAGTACACATCACACAGAATAAACAATGTTCCATGAAACTTCTATTTAAGTTTTTGGTATGTAGATGTCTCCAGAATTGCATGATGTGGTTCTTCCTACAGCAGGAGGTCAGAAAAGAAAAGGGGGATGAAGGGGAAGTGAGACGGAAAAGGAGGAAAGGTCTGAAAAGCAATGCACGGTAGTTCAAGATTCCAAGCTGAGTGTCTGGGTCAGACTTCTTTAAAGGAGGTCTGACAGACACTCATCCTCAAAACTTCTCTAGACTCCACCTTTCAATCTGGATCCATGCTTGGGGATTAATGAAGGACCATCTGCTTAGAAATGGTTATAAAAATTCTGTGAAATCTTTCTGCCTTCAAAGTTGCTCATGAAAATGCCCCTCTCGGGAGTGATGGCACAATCTCAACTTTCAACTTTGTTTCCTGTAGCCTGGCCTCCAGGTATCCTGTTACTGACCTTACATCATTCTTCAGCTACTCAACAGGCACCTTCGTATGTAGCCCAACTCTTTATGAAAAACTAAGAAAGCAAACCCATTCCTCTGAAAGGCTACTCAACATGCAAATCCCCAAACTAAAAAGCAAGGGAATCTTTCACTCTGCATTCTTTATGAGCTCTTTATCTTTTTCTTCTTGGAAGAGTAAGAGAACAAATGAATCAAAAGATATGTTAACAGGACATTTTAAAAGTCAGAAAATAAGAACTGATGCTGGAAATAGCTCAATGTCCTGTTCACTCATCTGCTGACTTCAGAGCAACTATTCCCAAAGCACTTTGAGCTCCACTGTCCCTACTTACTGTCTGGGCTTCAAGCCAAGACCGGGTGGCTTCCCCAATCCTGGCTTTGGAATCCCTGTGTATGAACTGCATATGGTAACTGCTTCTAGCTGCAGCACAAGACTTAGTGAATCCTGGATGGGATTAAGTGTGCCCAAGGCTCTAGGAATGCAATGTCCAGCAAGCAGACAGGCCAGAGCCAGCCTCCATGTACATACCCAAACCCCTGACTGTAACAAAAATGAGGCCTCCTACCAAGGTTCTTATGGGGATTAAATAAGAACATTTCCTCAACATGGCCTAGAACAGAATCAATCAAGATGCTGGGGTAGTGCCTTTTACTTTTGTTTCTGTCAGTGGAGAAGTGCCAGGCTCACCAGCAGATGCTGTTCACACACAGGCTCCCCTGATTTCTGATTCCCAGGGGCAGGTGAAACCCAGGGAGCCTTCACCTTAACAAGTATACATGTGAGGTACTACTCTGAGGACCTGGTCACTGACACCAATTTCTTATAGGTCAGTGGATACTTCTGGGCCTATCTCCTTACCAAAGAACAAAGACTCAGGAGGAGCTCCCTCACAGTATGGCTGTGAGGACAGCAGGGGCCCACACACAGGTGCCTGGCATTTGGGTCAATGTCCAGTGCCAGGTAATGGACACAGGTGATGCAGCCAGAACATCACATGTGCCTACCTTCATTTGTTTTGCTTTTGGTCAGAAGGACTGTGATGGGCCTGTCAGGGTTGTCCTGGCTGCCGGGCTCTCGCTGGGCCCTGGGCTGGGGGCTCGGGCTGCAGGAGTGCCGGGGCTCACGGCTGCGGGCGCCCTCATAGCGGGTCTCGGGCTGGGCTCTGCGGTGGTACTCTGATGGGATGTAGGCACACTCATAGTCAGGCTCATAGGTCTGATGATAGGTGTGCTCGTAGTCCCTGTCATAGTCCCTGTCGATGCTGTGGCCACGGCTGCGATCCCGGCCACGAATATTGCGACTATCTCGCCCATAGTCATCCTGGTCCAGGCCAAGTTCCAGGCTCCGACCTGGGCTGCGCTCCCGGCCATGACTATTGCGACTATCGTGCTCATAGTCTCTGTGGTCCAGGCCCCGCTCCAGGCTCCGGCCTCAGCTGAGATCCCGGCCACGGTCATAGTCGTCGTCGTCCAGGCCCCGCTCCAGGCTCTGGCCTCGGCTGAGATCCTGGCCACGGTCATAGTCGTCGTGGTCCAGGCCCCGCTCCAGGCTCCGGCCTCGGCTGCGCTTCTGCTTGCGCTCCCAGTGTTGCGGACGCCCCCTCTCGGGGCTGTCCTCCCAGCTGCGGCTGAGACCATCGTGGCTGCTGCGCCGGCTCCTCTCGCTGTACCCACTGCGGAAACTTCTGCCATCAAATTCCTCCATCACCTCAAAAGCCTGGTCTTCCTGACTGAGGGGAGGACTGCCCTGCAGGGGGGCCACCTGGACTTTCCGGGGCCTCTTGACCACCTGTCCAAACAAACAATGCAGATGCAGGGCAGCGCAGAGAACCTACTGGGCAAGGGCTCTTGTCTCTTCTCTATCCTGGGGGTGGGGTGGGGTGTGTGTGTGTTGGGGGATGGTAGGTG
>NW_008327467.1:146155-149028 GCF_000622305.1 Nannospalax galili
GGTATGTTGTGGCACCAAAAACCTACATCCCTTAAAATTGGTATACTGAGCTACTGAGTCCCAATTTCCAGACAGAAGACATTAGAACCAGAGACCAAAATTAATAAATATAAATAAATAAATAAATAAATAATCACAGAATAGAATTAAGAAAATGGCTGAAGTTTTGGGTTCAGTGCTTTTGAATGTTTCCAAAATCTACTTCTAACCAAGTATGAAAAGCCTCAGAGACCTTTATCAGTCAATAAAAATCCAATTAAAATCTAGGAAGGGACATTCTTCCACATGGAGGGGAAAGGGTACCTTCTAGATTAAAAAGGGCTAAAGAGATGTGCTGGATAGCTTCAGTTGTCAACGTGACACGCCTGGGAAGAGGGAACCTCAAGTGAGGCATTATCTCTATCATGCTGGCCTACAGCCATGTCTGTAAGGTATTTTCTTAACTGGTAATTGATGGTGCCACCCCTAGGCAGATGGTCCTGAGTTATATAAGAAAGCAGGCTGAGCACAGGCCAGGGGAGTAAGGCAGTAAGCAGCATCCTCCGTGGTCCATGCTTCAGTTCCTGCCTCCAGATTCCTGCCCTGGCTTCCCTTTATGATGGATTGTCACTGGAAGTATAAAAAGCAATAATCCTTTCCTCCCTAACTAGAAGAGAAAATAACCAAATATAGTGGGGAAACTTGGCTCCTAGACTTATCTCAAGGCAAATGGGGCTAAGGACTGGATGTTAGTAACTGTACAGTTACTTTCTTAGAGTTGATAATAGGATGGCCCTATTTTTGGGAGATGCAGCAATAAAGCAGGAGATCAGCAACTTTGGGTAAGACAACTGCTGGCTTTGGGGGAAGGTTGAGAGGGTCATGAGGATGACTCAGACATATCTTCACATCCTCCATAACATCACCCTAGAAAAGTATCGAGGATCTAGAAACTTAGCTGGCCCTAGGTTACTTTGTCAAATGCTCAGAAGCAAGTGGTATTTCCTTCTGGGCATAAATACTGAATGCTCTTGAGGCCAGCTGAAAGCAAACCCAGGACTTACAATGGCAGCAATCTTCCCGCTTTTTCTGAGCTGCTGAACTGCAAAAGAATGGAGCACATCCTCCATGGGGGTGCCGTTGACCATGACCACCCTGTCATTTTCCCTGTAAATAAGAAATAAACACCAGTCACAAAAAAACTCACGCTGAGTTATTGTGAATGGTTTAGATAAAACAGAAGCAGCAAATAGACCCAAAATGTTTATTTAAAGGTCTTGGTGTCTGACAGCTCCCACGTTCAGCCAACTTGGTCCCAAGCTCTTCTGAGGAAAAAATGCAAGCCACATAGCAAGGAGGTCAAAAGCTTCCCTCATATTTTTTTGTTTCTTTTGAGAACAGGTCTCATGTAGTCAAGCTGCCCTTGAACTATGTAGCCAAGGCTGACCTTAAATTACTGATCCTCCTAGTCTCTGCCTTTGCCTCTTGAATGCTTATAGTAGCATGCCTGGCTTCTTTACCTCAGATTCTTTTTTTTCCTCAAAAAAGATTTTATTTTTATTTTATGTGTATGAGTATTTTGCCTGCATATATGTAAAATGTACCACATGCATGCATGGTGCCTGCAGAGGCCAGAAGAGGGCGTCAGATCCCCTGGAACTGGAGTTGCAGATGGTTGTTACCCACCACGTGGGTGCTGGGAACTGATTCCAGGTCCTCTGGAAGAGGCTCAGTGGCTTAACCACTAAGCCATCTATCCAACCCTGCCTCGGATTCTTAAAAGAAATTTTAAGAACACAGAATACTATTACTGTGGCTCATCACAAGTTGTCTTAAAATTTTATATTACCCTAAATGAAAGACTACTAACTTGGATAGAAGCACAGAGACTATAAATGCCAACATAATCCTTTTGAACTATCTGAACAATGTAGCCATATAGTTAATTTTGGATTCTTTCCTGCTGGCATGCATCTTTTGAAGAGGCTCTTCTGAATTTAAGGCTAACAGTCAAGAACTTATGTTGTTCTATTTAGAATTTTCTCACTATTGAACTGTGGGGGCTAGGGTTTGTTTGGTTGTTTACGGCTTTTCTGTGTATGCACGGTAGGGCGTAGGTGTTAGAGATTTACCTAAGGCCTTGTCTATGCTAAGCACAAGCTTCACCACTGAGGTACATCCCTAGCCATCTTCATTAAATTCCTAAACAATACAAATTCAGACAAATATAAACTATACTTGGTAGGTACTGGTGGACCATGAAACTTCATGATGGTCAGTCTGACTATCAATTTGACTGGATTGACAAGCACCTAGAAGATGAGTCTTTCAGAGAAACTTAACTGGCAGGCCTGGCAGGGATTGGGGAGGGGGTGAGGACTCACTGTAGCAGGCCATCCGCAGGTCCCCCTGGGAGCACATCGGAAATGACGATTGATGTTTCTCCATTTTCAAAGTGAGGGTTGTCTCTGCCTCCAGACACTGCAATTCCAAATCCTTTTTTGGAATCCTGATCATTGGAGTGAGAGAAGAAAAGTGCTTTTCAGGATTGATTACAAGCACTCAATAAAGTCAAGGTCAAATCAATAACCAGAGACAACCTGGGAATAGATGGGTTTAGGGGAACAATTGAAAAGTGAAATAAAGCAACATTGTGGTCAGCTGACAGGTTCATAAAGGGAAACTCCTTATCTAAAAGGGGTGGCCTTGTGGAAGCTGAAAAAGACAGGGGAAGAAGCAACAGTCTTCTACCTAGATAGGGGTATGCTGTTCCAAACACCAAGGAGACCTGTTCACAGCATCATGTCGGCCTGAGTAGGAACATCTTTAATAAAAACTGATTCTGTCTTTTTGAGACAGGGTCTCCCCGTAGCCCCAGCTGTCCTGGCACTCAC
>NW_008327467.1:149453-154851 GCF_000622305.1 Nannospalax galili
AATCTTTTAGCCAGGTATGGTGGCACACGCCTTTAATCCCAGCACGTGGGAGGCAGAGGCAGGTGGATCTCTGTGAGTTTTCAAGGCCAGCCTGGTCTACATAGTGAGTTCCAGGCCAGCAGGGGCTACAGGGAGGCCCTGTCTCAAAAATACAAAAAATAAAATAAAATAAAATAAAAAACAGTATACCTTTAAATTAAAGTTAGATAAGATAGCAATTTCATTTTGATTTAGGGTTAAAAAGAAGTATATAGACTTTAAAGATAAAACCTAAACAAAAAGCTAGTATTGTCATGGCTGGAAGGATAGCTCAATGGGTAAAGGTGCTTGCAGCTCACCTGACAACTTGAGTCAAAAAATAAAATAAAATAAAATAAAAAACAGTATACCTTTAAATTAAAGTTAGATAAGATAGCAATTTCATTTTGATTTAGGGTTAAAAAGAAGTATATAGACTTTAAAGATAAAACCTAAACAAAAAGCTAGTATTGTCATGGCTGGAAGGATAGCTCAATGGGTAAAGGTGCTTGCAGCTCACCTGACAACTTGAGTTCAATCCCCACCAAAGATTCCCCAAGGTTGTCCTCTGAATTCCATAGCTCCATGGTATGCACATGTGCATGGGGGCTGCGGGGGAGCACTGGGGACTGACTGAGGGCAGTCTAGACCAGCTCAACCAACAAAAAATGACTCACAGCTGGGTGTGGCATTGTACACTTTTAATCCCAGCTCTTGGGAGGCAGAGGCAGGTGGATCTCTGTGAGTTCAAGCCCAATCTGGTCTACATAGCAAGTTAGAGTAGGCGTAGTAGGGGAACTTGTAACCCTAGTGTTGGAGAGGCAGACATGTGTATGCCTAGGCTTGCTGGCCAGCTCGTCTAGCCTATTAGGGAAGTTCCAGGCCACTGAGAAACCCTGTTGCCAAAAGTAAAATGAAAGGCACCTGAAGACAAACAACTGCGGTTGACTTCTGATCGCCACAGGCACAGGCACTAGAGCATGTGCTCGCAGCACATACAAAAACATATGCAATGCGCTAGCATACACAGGTATACATTGGTACATACGCCTGTACACACACCCATACACTGTATTCAGGACTGAATCTCTTGATTCCTAAGCTAATCTTTTCAAATTTATTTTGGACTTAAAATTTACTTGAGAGAGTTAAAAGATACATAATTACAGATGAGGTAGGGGAGTGGCTCAGTGGACTGAACCCAGGGCGTCTTGTGTTCTCAGCATATGAGAGGGTATGAATTCAACTCCAGCACCAAAAAAAAAAAAGAAAAAAACCATGAGGGAGGGAGGGAGGGAAAGGTGCTGATTATATAAATTGATAAACTGGAAATGCTACTTCAATGTCCTTAAACAGTGCCAGTTATTTTCATTTTCCCCTCCTCTCATTCTTTCAAAAATCTGTTTTGTCTGGAGAGAAGTGCAGGTCCTAAATCATCCTTAAAATGCCTTATTGTGCTGGGCATGGTGGCACATGCCTTTAATCCCAGTACTTGGGAGGCAGAGGCAGGCGGATCCTCTGTGAGTTCAAGGCTAGCCTGATCTACAGAGTGAGTTCAAGGAAGCTGGAGCTATAGGGAGACCCTGTCTCAAAGGAAAAAAAAAAAAAAGCTTTATTGTAAACAAAATTGAATAAAAAAAAATTACATGCAAATCTTGGCCAGCATGTTAATTATTGCCAGCTAATATCAATAATGCATTATTACCTCAGAGAGATAAAAATAAAATGGTGAGGCCAAACTGAGTAAAGTCCATGAACACGAATTCACAAGCATCACGCAGATGCACACAATGTATGGGACTCACCTTCTGCAGTGTCACAGTGTACTGCTCCCATATCAGCTCCTCCATGCCTGGGCCCTGTTTGAAAATAAGCAAAAGCAACTTGAGTAAGACTCCAAATGCTTCAGTGCCAGACACAAAACAAATACCTTGACACGAAACCCAGTTCACACTTCCCACACACTAAAAGAGCAAGCAAGTGCTCAAAATGTTATGCTGCTTGTCTTCTTAGAAGAGCCATCAGGATGAGCTGGAAAGAAGGCTCAGTGGTTTAAGAGCACTGACTGCTCTTGCAGAGGACCCGAGTTCGATTCCCAGCACCCACATGGTGGCTACAAACCATCCTTAACTCCAGATTCCCCTGGAAGTCCTCTTCTGACCTCCGCGGCACTGCACAACATGGGTGCATTTACATACATGTAGGCAATACACTCATACACATAAAATAAAAATAATAAAATATTTTTTAAAAAAAGAGAGGAGCTTTTAGGAAATGATGGCCTTGACCATACTAAGAAATTTAATGAAAGACATATCAACATGCAAAAAGAAATGTTAAGCACCGAGCCCTCTGATGTCCACCTTTGTTATGAAAGGTCTTTAAAACGTCTTGTATCAGGGATGGCAAGATGACTCAGCAGACTTGCTGCCAAGTCTGACAGCCCGAGTTTCACCCCCAGTACACACATAGTGGAAAGAGAGAACCGACTCCATATATGTGCCATGGCATGCATACACTACACACTACACACCACACACACACACACACACACACACACACACACACACAAATGTGATAAAAATGTTCTGTTCCAACAGACTTAAATTTCTTTTCTTCTTCTTGAGACAAGAGTCTCCCTATAGCCCCAGCTGGTCTGGAACTCCCTATATAGACCAGGCTAGCCTATTTTCCCATCTCTCCCTCTCCTGTCAAAAGTGACTTTTGACAAATTTTCTACATTTAAAAAAGATTTTATTTATGTACTTATTTATTTATTTGGTCTTTTTGAGACAGTGTCTCCTTTAGACCCAGCTGTCCTGGAACTCTCTATGTAGACCAGGCTGGCCTTGAACTCACGGAGATCATCTGCCTCTGCTTCTCAACAAAAAATGACTTACAGCAGGATGTGGCATCATACACTTTTAAATCCCAGCACTTGAGAGGCAGAAGCAGGCAGATCTCTGTGAGTTCAAGCCCAGCCAGGTCTACATAGCAAGTTAGACCAGGCGTAGTGGGGTGCTTGTAACCCCAGTGTTGGAGAGGTAGACATGTGTATGCCCAGGGCTTGCTGGCCAGCTAGTCTAGCCTATTAGGGAAGTTCGAGGCCACTGAGAAACCCTGTGGCAAAAGTAAAATGAAAGGCACCTGAAGACAAACAACTGCGGTTGCCTGCTGGGATGAAAGGCATGTGCCACACCTGGCTTATTATTTTTATTTTATATGAATGCCTATGTTGCCTGCATGTATGTAAGTACACTCAGGTCAAGAAATGCCCAAGGAGGACAGACGAGGCCATCAGATCCCCTGGAACTGGAGTTATAGACAGTTGTTAATGGCCATGTGGATGCTGGGATTCAAACTCAGGTCTTCTGGAAGAAAACAGTCAGTGTTCTTAACTGCTGAGCCATCTCTCCAGCCCCAACTTTTCCACATTTAAACCTAAAAAAACCTTGATCTTGTAATCAATAGGATGTATCAAACTGAGTAAACAGTGGCATCTTCTGGCTTTTACTGTTTGTATCACTGGGTGCAAAAACTGCATGAACAGACTACTTGCTAACATTATTTGCTAACATTATTCCAAACTGATGTCTAGCAAGACCTTAAAAGTGGTGTCACATTAAGACTAATAATCCATTAACACAGGCTGCCTTTAATAAGGCTAGAAATGTCAAGAAAGCTTAAAGCTACAGAGAAGACAGCCTGAAGCAAGCACTGAAACAGGACGCTGAGCAGAGACAGCTTGTAATCCACGACAGCCTACAAGGGAAAGCACCTCCACAGCCTCCAGATGCTCACCTGTCTCAGGAATACTGTGGAAGCAACTAAAACTGGTCTCCCTTGAGATTCTTATTGGCCATCATGCAGTCAGGTTTGGAACTGAGATTTCTGTTTTGGAAAGTGACCAGACCTAGACCCAAAACACGCCCCAAGGGGCACTGATGATGCTACTACACAGGAAATGCAAGGCTGTTCTCTAAGGAACATACTTAAACACAGGCTTCACAGAATCTGCAGACAAGCGTGTAAGGAGCCTGAGCTCACAGTTCTCACACACATACACACCCCACACACAACCACACAGAACACAAAAATTCATAAACCACATACACCACACACACAAGACACCATTAATGAGTTCCAAGAAACAAATGGAAATCAAAGGCTCTATTATAAACATCTGTAACAAACCAAAAAAATGGGTACATAAAATGTGGCTCATGTTTCAAGAAATTTAAATGGGTCATAGTTATCGAAACAACAACAGACCAACCAAAACAACCAACCAAATAAATCTAAAAGAACTTTTTTTAGAAATGGAAAGGCTGAAACAAACAACATGGACTAAAAAAAAATCTCATGTTACACACAGCTGAAGACAACAATCATGAATGAAGCAGGGGGGAAGGAGCTATTCAGAGAACAGCACAAAGCATGGAAAGGGTGGGAGGTGTGACCCAAAGCGCAGCTGTAAGAAACTCCAGGAGGAAGAGGGAGAAACCCAGGCCCCTGGTAAATGCCTGTAAGCCCAAACATCAAGGAGGCAGAGAGAAGGAACAATGAGAAAGACACGGCACTGTCAACAGCAGCAGCAGAAGGTAGCGACAGCTGAATAGCATCTTTAATATAGCATCTGCTAAGGTAGACAGCAGAAAAGGCACTTTAAAATCAAGTCAGGGTCAGGCGTGGTGGCGCACGCCTTTAGTCCCAGCACTCGGGAGGCAGAGGCAGGCGGGATCTCTGTGAGTTCAAGGCCAGCCTGGTCTACATAGGCCAGCTGGGGCTACAGGGAGGCCCTGTCTCAAAAAGACCCTCCCCCCCAAAAAAACAGGACAGGGGGTTGGAGAAATGGCACAGTGGTTAAGAGCACTGGCTGCTCTTGCAGAGGACCGGGTTTGATTCTCAGCACCCACATGATGACTAACTACTGTAACTCCAGTTCCAGGGTATTTGATACTCTTTTCTGGCCTCCATGGGCTTTGCACAACATAGGTGCAATACACTCATACACATGTCCTGCAATTGTGGTGGGTCACCTGTCCTCTTGATCAAGGAGGCCGAGACGACCCCACCAGATGAACTAGTGTCCAGTCTACAAAGTGGAGGGTCAACACAGAGGAATCACTTCCTCCATCCTTCCAAGCGAAGCCAGCCATGGTCAAGGAGGACCTTTGACTTATCTTCACATAGGCGGAACTGGTAAAATAAAGGAGCCAGGGGCTCCTCCCAAGCCCATGTGACCCCTGAGAAACAGATTCTCAAACGACCTTAAGAGTAAAAATAAATTGGCTTATCTGGACCAACTGTATGGCCTTAAACATCCAAAAAGAAAGTATAACCAAAGATTAAAGGGGCCAATATAATTTTTTAAGAGTCC
>NW_008327467.1:154915-158009 GCF_000622305.1 Nannospalax galili
TGGCCAGGGTGGCCAAAGGGACTCCCAGATACTAACCCAGCATAGCACTGGGAAAATGAATAGCAGACCCCAATCTTTTCTAAAGGAATATTGACAACTGATTGCTGCTAGTTGAGGAACAGCTGACCTTCCTAAAACAAAGACCTCTAGATAGGCTGACTAGATTCACCAGATGGGCAAGTAGTAGGGAATGGGTGGGGGTGCCGACAACACAGCAGACAGTAGTAGAGATATCAGAGTATAAGGGCTCTAGTGGGGGGAAGGAGGCTATGGGAGGGTGCCATCTGGAAAGTGAGTGTATAGTTGAATAAGATGGTTTGGAATGTTATGTATGATACACACGCACACACACACACACACACACAAATCAACAAATTTTTTAAAAATGTATTATATTTGAAGAGGAAGCATGGAAATTTATGTCATGTTATATAGTAGTGGTGATAAACATTACCATTGAAATCTACCCAATGACTTTATAAACATACACAGGGGCCAAGGATCCAAGTGCAACTAATTATTACTAGTAATCGATACGTACAGATTAGAGATGCATGTGCCAACATCTCAGTGTTAGTAGGAAAAACAATGAGTCTTTCTGCAAGGAACAATATATTCTAAAATGAAATGGAGATCTTTTTAAAGGTTAAAAACTCATTCAATTTTATATCTTACAGGGTTTATACTGAGTTCAATATTGTACAACTGTATTAATTCAACTGTGAACCTAAAAATTTACAGCCACTTTTGAAAGAGGTGTACTCTTGTCTGGAGTGTGTTACTGAGTATGTTAAAGCTGTAATGAAATGCTTCTTCTAATCATGTAGTTATTAAAAATTAAAAAAAAATAAATGATTTTTAAAAAGTCAGATTATTACTACAGACCACTAATAAAATTATTTTCAAAGGAAAATAGGGAGGGGCTGAAGAGATGGGCAAAGCGTTTGCTGAGCAATCATGAGGATGTGACTTTGGGTCTCCAGCACTCATGCGCCCATGTAAAAAGACAAGCATGCATACCTGTATCTGTAATCCCAGCACAAGGGGTGGGGGTAAGAAGTAAGGAGTGGAAACACCCAGATCCCTGGAACTCGATGGCCAGCCAATCTAGCCAAACAGGGAAATAGGAGATAACCTGTGTCAACCTCTGATTCCCAAGTGCACACACATGTAGGTACAGACAGAAAGAGAGACAGAAACCGAGAAAATAATCCCAGAGAAAGACCTAAAATCCAAGAAGGAACGTGAGCAAAGCTACCTGCCTGCTAACTTTATATAACTATACAACATCATAATTTTTGAAAGTTTAGAAAAAGAGCCAAAGACCTTGGCACAACCACATGTAAATCAAGAGAAACTCGTGATGATGCTACTATCCTAAATGTCATGCTGAAGCACAATATAAAGACAAGGGCTAATTTTGAACTTTATTAATTTAAGCCACATGTTAAATTTCCCAGGGTAATCACCACGGGAATAATTAAAGCGTATAAATTCCAAAATAGCAGAGGGGAAAAAAAAAACCCTCAATCAAAAAGCTAAGGATGATAGGGAAAAATGTAGAAAAAGCAAGGTAAATATACAACTATGACTGTAGAAAACAGAGAAGGCAAGCAATAAATATGCAAAAACAGGTTGTCAGTCCAGATTTAAAACAAAATGACCTAGCTATATGCTTTTTTGGTCTTTTTGAGACAGGGGCTCCCTGGAGCCCCAGCTGGTCTAAACTCCTTAAGTAGACCAGGCTGGCCTTGAATTTACAGAGATCCACCTGTCTCTGCCTCCCTGGTGCTGGGATCAAAGGTGTGTGCCACCACACCCGGACCTAGCTACATGTTTTTTAAATAGAGCATACATAAAACAGATATATAAATCTAATCATATAAATAGAAAACCTTGCAAGACTTAGAGACTAAAATAATTCAAGAAAAACTACCCAATTCTACATTTAGAACAATTTTTTACGTCAAATTGGCAATCCTACACCGATACTAATAGGAGATATGGACAGGCATTGAAAAATATACAGTTATATAGTTTTTTCCCCTGTTCACAAACTCTTAAGCTTGGGAAAGAGAAGCTCAGATCTAAAGATCCAAAGATGCATACATGGCAGCAGGTAATTCAGCCTCTCTGGAAGCAGAGGGTTGGGGAAAACAATTTTGTTTGCACAGAAGAAAGGTGATGAAGTTTCCTGTGGTGTGACTTAGCTGATTGAGAGGCATTCGTGACTCTTTAGCTAACTGCTCCCCCATCCTCCCCCCTCCCCCCGTGTGCTCAATTCTGAGGCATTCCCATGGCTAATACCATCTGGCTCCAAGAGATCAGAATTCTCAAAGATTAAAAAAAAAGTACAATTCAAATTATCTCTAGGTTTAAAATGATAACAAAGGTGGAGGAGGAGTAGGCAATATCTTAGCTATCAGTATACATGGGACTGGATGGGAGTTAGGGGGTGGCATGGTGGAAACACCTGCATCCCCAAAAGGCAGGGTGCTGTCAGGAGAGACGTCAACATGATGTACTATGTAAACATTCCAAAAGAATAGAAGATGAAAACAAAATTATGGAAAAACCTCAATTATCTTTGTTTAGCATGACCCGTGGTTTGTTTATGGGTTTGTTTGGTTTTCCATGATGCTGGGGCTAAAACCGTGGTTCTTGCACATACTAGTCAAGTGTTCTACCCTTGAGCTAGATTCTGTTTTACGAAATGACAGTGTTAGGGGTTGGAGAGTGTTAGCGCTCAGCAGTTAAGAGCACTTGCTCATCTTGCAGGGGAATCTGGGGTCAGGTTCTAGCACCCACATGACTACCTACCATTCCTAATTCCAGTTCCAGGGTATGACACCCTCTTCTGGCTTATATGGGCACTGCATTCTTCTGGCCTCTGTGGGCATTGCACGCACAGGTACACTTAACATGCATACAGGCAAAACACTCATACACATAAAATAAAAATAAATTAATTAAAATAAATGATAGTATCTCCATAAATATTTTAATTAAAAAATATGTTTAAATGTTTACATGAGAGCAAATTTGACTAAGATTTTGATGTCACACTTATCTTTGTCCCACCGTTTCCTAGAAC
>NW_008327467.1:158114-187157 GCF_000622305.1 Nannospalax galili
CAATGTGTTGCACACAGAGTAAACAGTTTTTTTTTTTTCTTTTCAATAAATCAAGAGCTGATGCACTATATGTTTGTCATTCAGTGAATATGACTAAGGCACTGATTTCTACTACTTTTAAATTTTCTTAAAGGACATTTCTATTGAATTCAACAGTTTTCCGGTTGATTTTTGTTGTTTGGAGGTTCTGGGGATCGTGCTAGAGCACCGAGCCACACCACCAGCCTCTGCTTTCTGTACGCACGCCTGAGGTAGGCCTGTGGCCCAGTTTTCTAGATGTGCTTCACAGCCATTCCTCTCTGGTTTTACTCCATCCAACAGCATCTTCCAACATGTACCAGGATATTTTCCCAGATTTTAATAAAATTTCATATTAGAAAGTTTTCTTAAAGGGAAATGAAAGCAGAAACTCAATTCAACTCTTATAATTGAGACTTGGTTGTCCCATTCCGTAGACACATCCAAAGCCCTTGGCACCTTCAGTTTTAGATGTGACCGTGGTTAAATTAACTCATTACGGCCTGCAAAGAACCTCAAGAATAGAGTGGACAAAGGCCCTGGGATGGATTATTAAATCCAGTGTTGCACTGCAAAGGAAATGGACAGCCCAAACACACCATGCAACAGGCACCCCGGGGGAATTCGAGGGAAAAGCATTCCAGGAGAATGTGCAAAATGTGGCATCTTCTTCACAAATAATATATTTTTTAAATAAGTCAACAAAACTGTATGTTGTGTCTGGTAAAACAACAAAGAAAAAGCAAAGGAATGAAACACAAAATTGAGGATGAAGTAGCCAAGGCAGAGGGTGGGATACAAGGGGCCTGCATTTTATACCTTGTTGGGATGGGTAGTAAGTATAAAGGACTTGTGGTATTTGTTAATTTTTATGTTTCATACTTTTGAGTTTTTTCTAGATATCAATAGTTTCATTAAGTTAAAAAACAGGAAAACAAGTGAAAGGACATCAAGGGGTGCTTGATTTCTGGCTGAGGGCCTAACATTCAAGGCAATACTTAACTCCAAAAGCTTTAGTGCAATTCCAATTTTGCAAAGTGAAAAAGCAAGCTAACAATGTCTACTTAAGGGAAGGTAGGAGGGGTGAGGGTGAGGGGTAGAGACAGTGCCAGGAGAGATACGAGGACAAAAAGAAAGGCAAGTGCAGTGGGTGAAGGGGAGACCGGCATCGGGTGTGGGGGAACCGCACATTTAAGTAGCGTTAATGGTAACATCCTCCACATGAGAACCAGTCATTCCTAGAAGCCATGGAAAGGTAGGAGCTATTTATTTAAAGAAAGAAAAGAATGAGACAGAGGCAAACAGTTAAAATTCGATCCGTTATTTTAATGCTCTTTTTATATAGAGCTTGTTTCCTTTAGAAAACCTTGACCAAACATAAAAACCCTACATAGTTAGGAAAGAAGAAAACACTTGAAGGCTGGGGAGATGGCTCAGTCAGTAAAAGCGCCTGCTCACAAGCGTGACGGCTTATGTTCAGTCCCCAGAAACCAGGTAAAAATGCCAAGTAATCTCAGTGCTGGGAGGTAAAAGCAGAGGGTCCCTGGACTTGCTGGTTAGCCAGTCTAACCTACTTGGCAAGGTGCAGGCCAAATGAAACTGTCTCAAAACCCAAGGATAGCTCCTAGGGAACAATACCAGAAGCCAACAGCTGGTCTCTACGCACTTGCATCTGTACACACATGTGCATCCCCACCCCACCCCTGCATACACACACACACACACATTTTAAAATCTAGCAAAGTCTTGACTGCCTGAAGTGACCCTGAACTGCCTGCCACCTTTCAGATTCTGTTCCATACACTGTTGTTTCCCACTGAGGGAGACCTCAGAAAACAAAGATTCACCCAAACTAAGCTGTTCATCAGGGATCCACTTAATCAAAGCCCAAGCCACACAGTAAATATCCACCTTACAGTACTCCATATGTTCAAACTAATGTGAGAACTATTCTCTCCTATAATATGTAAGTCTAGACACAGGGATAGATTTGTACAGCAAAAGAGGGCAAAATGTTTGATCCCAAGCAAGAAATTCTAACACACACACAAAGCAGTATGCTCATCTGTACCCAGGAAGCAACACATGTTAAGAAATTCCCAACACATAGAAGTGGCAGTCTTTGACTCACAAATCCAGTGAGTAAATATTTCACTTAGGTCTTCTAAAAATAAGTATTTAAAAACCCACCATTGACTGCAAGCCACATTCTGCAATCTCAGTTTGTTACTGAAAGCTGCCAGGACACAAATAAACTGGAGGATAAAGGAGTCACTGTATCACTGTGCAAAGGGTTTACTCCCCTCCCCTCCTGCAGAAAAAGCATGGGAAAGAAATGGGGGCTTAACAGGGACTCACATGGCCTTTCCATCGATCCAACTTTTTCACAGCCTGGATCCACATCTTCTGGAACACCTGGGCAGCCTTCATGCCTCTGCAGAGTGAGGGCTGGCCACTGCCCACCTCCCGGGCTGTTCACCCATTTCCACCACTCCACGTGGTTACGTAAGGCGGATACAATAGTGGCCCACATTCCCAGCAAATCCTGCTGTCATCTCACACAGTGACACATCCATACTGCAGGGACGCCAAGCGCTTTGAAAAGCACTACTTGTGAGGCAAAAAGAAAGCAGTCTGGGTTTGCACCACTTCAACAACGTGCTTTGCTCCCTCTCCCACATGAGGAGGCCAGTGCTGCAGGGGTTATTTCTTTCAGCCACAGAGCTATTTGGAATTTAGGTAGAAATCATTAAGTGCCACTGGCCTTTCACATCCACAGATCCTGTGGGTATGGATTAAAGCTAATTTTTTAAAAATTCTTTTGAGACAGGGTCTCACTATGTAGCCCTGAATGGCTTGGAACTTGCTATGTAGACCAGGTGTCCTTGAACTCACAGAAATCCACCTTCCTCTGCCTCCTGAGTGTTGGGATTAAGCTGCCATGCCTGGTGTAAACCTATATATTTTTGGGCTGGGAGTGGTAGCCCACACCTGTAGTCCCAGCACTTGGGAGGCAGTGGCAGGTGGGTCTCTGTGAGTTCAAGACCAGCCTGATCTACATAGTGGTCTATGTAGCTGGGGCTATAGGGAGACCCCATTTCAAAAAGATGGAAAAAAAAATTAGTTTTTCTGGCACTGGGGAGACTGAGGCGGGGTGGGTGTGGGGTTGGTAGATCAAGATTTACGGCCAGCCTGCACTCCACAGTGAGACCCTATCTCAAAACAAATTTGTCATGTATTAAACAGCCTTTGGGAGGGGTCATTTATTCCCTAAATAATATAACATAACGACTTACATAGCATTTACATTATATTTGGTATTATATGTAATCTAGAGATAATTTGAAGTATATGGAAGATCTACTTAAGTTACATGCAAATGCGACATATAAAGGACTTGAACTTCTGCTGATTTTGGTGTCCAAAGGGCTCCTGGAGCAACTGCCCTGCTGTGGAAAGTAATTGTGCACATAGGCACTCCCCTATATGTGGCGCATAAACCAGCAGGAAATCAAAGCCAGCGTTTCTGGTGAGCTGAGCTGCTAGAAATGCTAATGTTACACAGAAATCAAGAGGCACAATGAGAAATGTACGTTCTTAGAGATAACCAGGGGAAGATGAGATGTGGGCAGCTGGTACAGGTCAGCACTGACTCAGCGTCAGAACACGTGCTCTGCAAAGTTCTTGCCTCTTCCTGAACTGGCCATAAATTTAGCAGATAAAGGAATAACAAAGAGCCCTGTGATTGTTTCTTTGTGCGAAGTTTCAGATTCAGACCATCTAGGAAAGCAACTGTAAAAGATGTCTGGGCTTGCGATCCAAGGCCAAGTCTTGAGGACCTGTGTTATACATCAACAGGATAGACCCAGCAGTTTGCAAATGAACCGTGTCACCTGGTTTGTTTGAGACTGCAACATACATAAATGTAGACCACAAAATGGTCGCAATACAAAAAGCATCTTGGAGTAGAAAGTTTGAGAGCCTTAAATCTAAGGTACAATCCTTATTCTGTTACTTAGCTGTGGAGCCTTGGATGTGCTATGCCCTTTACCATCTAGACCTCAGAAAGTATCAGCCAAAACCTGGCAACCCCTCTGCAGCACCTGTGTTGTACAAAACAGGTGCGGGCATGGGCTCTTCCCATAGTTCTTCCTCAGTGTAACAGCTAGGCTGCATAGAAAGCTAAGGGAGCTATCTGTCCCAAACTACAAAGAAGTAGGGAGGGTAAGGAAGACCTTTGCCCCAAGCTGGGCAGATCTGAGCAAGGTGCAGGGGCCGGCTGTGGCTGTGTGCACACCTCTCGTCAGCCCAAGAGCTGCCTCACTGGACCCCAGGGGCAGAGAAGCAGGCAAGCAAGGGAGCATTCAGGAAGCTTAGACCTGCACTCTGAGAGTCCATAGGACAGCACCTGACAATGTCTTGTAGGGAAACAGACACTACTTTCCCATGAGTCCATGCACACTTTCCAGGAGCAACAGGTAGCCTCAAAGTTAAGGTCTCCAGATTCTACTACAGTGATTTTCAAATGTCACAGCTTTTAGGAACGTTGACTTTTAAAATTAAGTGTGCCAGGACCGAGTGGTGGTGTACACCTCTAGTTCCAGCACCTAGGAGACAGGAGCAGGTAGAGCTCTATGAGTTTAAGGGCAGCCTGGTCTACAAAGGAGCTCCAGGCTAATCAGGGCTACCTAGTGAGACCATGTCTATAAAAACCAATCAATCAATCAATAAGTAAATAAATAAACAAATAAATAAGCTTAAAAAGACAAATCACAAAACAAAATGTATTACCTTAGCCATTTCTAGGAATCCAGTTTAGCAGCTGCTGTGGTTTCAATGTATGTGTCCTGAAAGTTCCACATTGAAACTTAAGACCCAAAGCAATGGTACTCAGATGAGAGGACTTTAGAAAGTGATTAAGTCAAGAAGGATTTGGGAACTGGCCAGTCCCTGTAGCTTTTGCCAGGTAAGGGCATGGCAACAAGGTACATCCTGGAAGCAAAGACAAACCTTGCTAGATGACCCATCTGCTGGCTCCTTCATCTTGACTTTCAGCCTCCAGAACTGAGCAAGTGTGCTTCTGTTCTTTATAAGTTACCTTGTGTCTGGTATCTTCATAGCTGCAGCAATGGCCAAGGAGAGCAGTTTATCAACACTACTGTGCAGTCAATCTTCTGAATGTTTATCCCGTAAACTGACACTGTACCCACTGAACAACTTTCCATTTTCCTCTTCTACCTGCCCCTGGCAACAACCATGCTACTTTTCTGATTCGCTTATACTTTACTACAGTAGGTATGTCATGTAAATGGAATTAGACTGCATCTAGCTTTCTATACCTAGCTTACTTTATGTACTATAATGTCTTCAAGGTCCATCACATTGTAGCTTATGTCAGCATTTTCTTCTGTTTTAAGGCTGACTAATATTCCACTGTATGGCTATACCGCGGCAGTGCATGCCTTTAATCCCAGGATTTGGAAGGCAGAGGCAAGTGGATCTCTGTGAGTTCGAAGCCGCCTGGTCTACGTAGTGAATGTGAAGTCAGCCAGGGCTCCATAGTGAGACCCCATCTCAAAAAAAACCCCAAAGACTCATTGTATATACAGACCACATTTCCTTTATCCATTCATCTGACAACAGGCTCTTGGCTACTGTGAATAATGCTACCACGAACATGGACATGCAAAGGCACCACTGCTAATTCTCTACTCATTCATTCTGCAAGTTTCCCAAACATGACGTCATGAGAGCAAATGAAAATCAAAACTGATGCTAAGATACTCTTAGCCATTTACCCTCACGAAGTTCTGCAAGGGTTGTCACCTGACCTGCCAGGTGGACACAGAAGGGTTTCTATGAGCAAGGGGCAATGAGCTGAGCTCTGAAATATTGAACAGGCTAGGGGGTAACAGGAGGTGTCCAGAGCTCAAAAGAGCAGCACAGGGCCAAGAATCTGACCAATAAAGGAGGGGCAGTAGAGAATGACCTTGGGAACAGCGGCACAACTGTAGCCTGTTCCCACTGACACTTCTAAAGGTGACAAGAAAAGGACATTTGCTGAAGGCTGCCTCCACATGAAGACCTGATGAGTCTTTCCTTCCATATTCACATAGTCAAGAAACATTTGCATCACAGCAGACATGCCCCCAGCTCTTTGCATTGCAAGATAAACAACTCTAAGTCATTCATCATATGCAGTCACACTGTCCATAGGGTGGGGTGGGACAGGTAAGCAAATTATACCAGGCCTGCACAAGTGCAATAGCTGAGGAAAACATACAGCTCATTCATTCAACATATACTCCCTGGGTACCAGCCAGATGACAGAGGCTGCTGCAGATGCTGACGGATGCACACCAAAGTCCTTCCCTCAGAGGGAAGCAAATAAGAAATAAGAACACACAGACGCTAATCTCAGGTTGCCATAAATGAGCCCAGACTTGAGTTAACTGGGGATGGGAGAGCTGGGGCAGAAGGTGTACACCAACCACAGGAGGCATCTTCTCCAACATGTTCACAGGAATTCCATGCTGAAGGAGGACTAACCTGTCCTGTGGAAGGGCATTCTGTGGAGAGGGAACAGCACGTTCTGGACCAAGAGCATTAACTTGTAAGGTGTGTTCAGGATGTTGGGAGTACACTGTTTAACAGCACATTCTCTGCACAGGCATGTTGAAATAGCTTAACCTACTGCTTGGGAACCTTAAAACATCCACCCACCCAGAAAACAGGTGGGTATGAGAACTGGGAGGGAAGAACGGCATGAGCACCGAGCAGAGCACCACATGTGAAGGGTTCTCGCATGATTTTTCACTGAATGGCCATACCTTGTGGATTAGCCACACCTGTCTCCATTTTATAGTTAGGGAACCTGAGACCAGAGATTTTACACAGCTCACCATGATCACAGATGGAATCTGAGTCTGACTCCACATCCCATTCCTTTGAAACGTGCAGCATGTGACGTGAGTGTTCCACACACTGAGCCTCTGATGAATATTAGGATGGCTAGAAAGAAGGAAGGAAATGAGGAAGAATGGGGAAAGAAACAGGGATGTGGGAGAGAAGTGAGGAGAGGAGGACCAGCTATGGCAATCATACCTTTAATCCCAGCACTTGGGAGAGAGGCCAACCCAAGAGCATCAGTAGTTCAAGGCTAGACTGGGCTACAAATTCAACTCCTGCCTTGAAATAAAATAAAGGGAGAGAGAAGAGGACAAGTTGAATCACCAAGATTCTCAATAGGTCTAACCTGTGGGTAGAAACCTTGGGACATCATCTCTGTGGTTCTCTCTCTCTCTCTCTCTCTCTCTCTCTCTCTCTCTCTCTCTCTCTCTCTCTGTGTCGTTTTTGAGACAGGGTCTTCCTGTAGCCCAGCTGTCCTGTAACTCACTAGGTAGAACAGGCTGACCTCAAACTCACAGAGATCCGCCTGCCTCTGCCTCCCAAGTGCTGGGATTATAGGTATGTACCACTACACCTGGCCCTCTGTGGTATTCTTATGCTGTGTCTGCTGCATCACTATAGAAATCGACTGCAATCCTCAGGAGGAGGGTGTAAACAAACAGCTGGCTAGCCCCGGCCACCGTCTGTCAACTAGAAATGGGATGCCTGTGGCTCCCTTCCCACCCTCGGGAAATCAGTCTCATTTTAATTATGATGCACTGGTAAAACACTGCTCCCCTGGGTGACATAGAGGCTCAACCTGCACCCGAGCTAGTGCTCAGGGGGTTGAGGCAAGTGAATCTCAAAGAATTCAAGGCCAGCCTGGGCTATAAAATGAGACCATATCTCAAAACAAAACCAAAAGCAAACAAACAAAAGCTCTGCTCACGGGACACAATTTTGAACAGGTAGTGGTTTGCTCCCCATAGAAGGAAGGACACTATTTTTCATCCTACAATGAATTTTTCTTTCTTTTGGGGGAGAAGATAGCACATTTCTATTTAACAAGGAAAACATCTGCACAGTCTAAATCCCTTAGCCATGAAGTCACAGGCAACGTGGGTTCCAGCACCAGGCTCCTTCCCGTCGGTTCTCAGGGTGTGCTTTTCTTGGCAGAGCAGGCTGGCACTGCCGTGGAACACAGGAGCCTTTCTCTTTGGCTGACTTTTTGTTCTGATTCATTTTCTTCACCTGCCCACCTGCCTCAGGAAGCTATCTCAGCTCTTCGAATGCTTCGTATGCTCAATATGCATGTTAACTCTCTTGGCAAGAATATTGCCTTTGGCTTGTTTACAACCATGCCAACAGCATGGCTGATACTGCAGACTTCCAGTTTTGCCACAGTAACATTTGTGGGGTGTTCCTTTCTGAACAGCACCCATTCCCTTCTTGTCCGAAGTACCACCCTTCTCACAGATCTACATGTGTGTGGATAAAGGAGCCAATTCCGTGTTTTCTAAGAGACCTAGAGAACATATCAGGTGCCTCTCCTCTTTCCTCTGTGTTGGTCATTTTGAAAATGTACTAGAAGATGATGGCTAAAATGAGCCATTATTTATTTATTTTATGTGTATGAGTGTTTTGCCTGCATGTATATAAGTGTACCTGGGCATGCAATGCCCACAGAGGCCTGAAGAGGGTATCAGATTCCCCTGAAACTGGAGTTAGAGATGGTTGCTAATGACCATGTGGGTACTGGAAACAGACCCAGTTTCTCTGCAAGAGCAATCAGTGTTCCTAACCCCACTAAGCCAATTCTCATATCCCCTAAAATGAACAATGTTTAACATTATAAACTAAGTCCTTGGCTTTGGGATACTTATCTATGGTCTCTTCAAAGCTAAGTCCTCTCTGGGAGCACTAAGCCAGTTGCTGGTAAATGAAACAACCATTTACGTTTATGTAACATTTCGTTTACAAAAAAATTTCCTTGCTTATTATCCTACATCCCACATGTGTTTCCCTTTCCAATGTGAGCAGGATGTTACTGTCAGCCACTCTCCTCCCTGTCCCAGGCCCTGAAGGTGAGCTCTGGCAGTTAGCACTTAAAACCAGTACATAGTGTACTCCTGGAAACCCCTTCACCATGAACACAACCTGGGGGTGGGGGCGGTCATCGAGTGTAAAGAAAAAAGCTACACGTGAAAAATGGCAGCTGGGCGTACTGTGCCTGCTACCACAGCAACTGGGAGGCTGAGGCAGGAGGATTGTTGCGGCCAGGTCTTCAAAGCCAGCCTGAGCAAAAGAAATACCCATCTCTTAAAATAATAATGTTATAGAAGAATTTCTGACAGGTCTCTAGCATTAAGAGGGAAAGTTCCATTCCAATTGCTGAGGTGTGTCAGTTGCTGAGTTTTTGTTTTTAACCCTATCATCCTATATTTACCTCAAGTAAACTTTTGTGGTACATTGAAGTAATAAAGAATTAAGAGAGGATGACAGAGTGGTGAGGGCACTTCGAAGCACAATCACTAAGTTTTGAAAGCAGCAATGCTTTAAAACAAGGGGTAGGAGCTGGAGAGATGGCTTAACAGTTTAGGGCTAGCGGCTCTTTCAGAGAAACTGAGTTCAGTTCTCATACCCACAATGGCTGGCTCACAACCACTTGTAACTCCAACTCTAGGGGATCTGATACCCTCTTGTGGCCTATGCAGAGACACACCCACAGACACAGAGATACACATAAATAATAGAAATTTTATATAATGTATATGCAATGAACTTAGATTCCAAACAGACTTCTAAACCCTAGAGTCCCAGCCTTGCATGTCTATAATCCCAGTACTCCGGAGGTTAAGGCAAGAGGGCCAGGAGTTCGAGATCAGCCTAGGTTGTGTAGCGAGTTTGAGGTCAACCTCAGTTACATCAGATTCTGTCTCAAAAGCATTAAAAAACAAAAATAAAACAAAAAAACAAACTTCTAGCCAAGACTGTTCCTCAACACGTCTGTGAACTTGGCATCCACACTCATCATACTGTGTGCGCCCTGAAGCATCACACATACTGGCTCCAAGCTCAACACCCTGCTCGATCTCTAAGCTGTGACCTAGAACAGGCACTTGGAGAGGTTGGTTGCCTCATCTTTCAAATGGGGCTCAAGAACCCAACCCTAGCAGAACTGTGAAGACTAGATGAGATAATGCTTGTACAGAGTTTGTTCAATGCCCATCACAGAGGAAGTGGCCTCCATACAGATCCGAGAGCAATACTGCACAGCTTACTGCACAGCTCCGAACAGAGACCACTCCCAGACAAGAATGGCCTGCTTGATTTTTCTCACAAGAGCTCAAAGACATATCCAAGAACCCAAAAGAACTGAAAGTATATGTCCACGCAAAGAAAGTTGTGCACAAATGATGTTCCTAAAGGCGTTAGTCAAAGGAACAAACAAGTGGAAACTGCCAAATGTGCATCAACTAATGCCTGGGTATACACAATGTGATCTACTCATATTATCGACTACTATTCAGGCATATGAAGGAAGTATCAGCACAGCCTACAACTTGGACTTACAATAAGTAAAAGCTGAAAGCAAAAGGACAATCCACATGATTCCATCTGCATGAAAGCCCTACAACAGAGGCTGCCTAGAGCTAAAGACACAGGTGGAAACAGGCAGTGACTGTTAAGGGTCTGGGGTCTCCTTTGGATAGTGGTACACTATGGTGAACACCATGGAAACTATTAATCACACGCTTTAATTTTTTTCATTTATTTATTTTTATTGTATGTATATGAGTGTTTTGCCTACAAGTATGTGAGTGCACTATGTCCATGCAATGCCTGATAAGGCCAGAAGAGGGCGTCAGATCCCCTGGAACTGGAGTTATAGACAGTTGTTAGTTGCTCTGTTGGTGCTGGGAACCCAACCCAGGTCCTCTGTAAGAGCAGCCAGTGCTCTTAACTGATGAGCCATCTCTCCGGCCTCTAATTACATTTTATTGTATGGCAAATGAATTATATACCAATAATAATGGATTTTTGATAAACAATGTATCACAAGGTACATATCTGTAATTCCAGCACTTAGGAGGTAGGGGCAAGAGCTCAGAAGTTCAAGGCCACCCTCAGCTACATGAGACCCTATGTTAAAACAAAACAATGATGTAGAATCTAAAATCAGAAAGCTAAATATCAAACCCATGCTCGACTACACACTGTGAGCCAGTTACTTAACTTACCCTGGCCTGTTTCTGCACCTGTAAAGCATGTGTAGCCACACAACTCATCTCTCTAGGACTACTGTGAGACACTGAGTAGACAATGCATGTACTGAATTCAGGTATTAGACTGGTTTAATAGAAAGAAGACTGAAGTTAAGAAGTTGGGCTAGGGAAATAGCTCAATCAGAAATAAAGTGCTTGCCATGCATGCATGAAGACCTGAGTTTGATCTTCAGAACCCACACTAAAAAACTGGGCAGTCCCAGGTGTGGTGGCGCACACCTTTAATATCAGAACTTGGGAGGCAGAGGTAGGTGGAGCTCTGTGAGTTCAAGACCAGCCTGGTCTACAAAGTGAGTTCCAGGACAGCTGGGGCTACAGGGAGACCCTGTCTCAAAAAAAAACAAAGAAAACAAACAAACAAACAAACAAAAAAACCTGGGCAGTTTATAATCCCAGCTCTGGGGGGGCAGAGACAGGAAGATTCCTGGGTCTAGCCTACTCAGTGAGCTCTAGGTGAGACACTGTCTCAAAAAACCGTGAGGACACCACCTGAGATTGCCCTCCAACCTCCACACACAAGTGCGTGTACATACACATATGAGAGTGGGGGGCGGGGGGAGTTGGTAGCAATCATGTAAGTAAGAAGACAGAACCCATCCCAGGTCAGCATGCCACACTGAAGAAACTTACCTACCATGACCTGCAAAACCCACTAGCAACTGCAGGAGTCCTATAGTTGTTGGGGCTGGATACCAGAGTAGGCATAGACCTAGTCACTTTGACAACCTAGAAACATCTTAACAAGCCTTGGTAATCCCAGCACTTGGAAGGTGGAGACAGAAGGATCAAGAGCTGAAGGCTATCACCAGCCACAGAGTTCAAGCTAGCCTGGGCTACAGGAGACCCTGTCTCACCCCATGCTAAATTACAGACAAGTCCCACCAGCCTGGCTTTAAAGTGGGGTCCAAATGTAGATCCTCATACTTTCACAGCAGGCTCTTCACTGTCTAAGTCATCTCACCATTCTCAATAAACTTATTTTAAAATAATATAAAGTGTTAAAAAGAAAAAAACCTGCACAAGATAAGGCCCCATAATAGGGAACTGATCATCACAATCTGAATTCAGATTTTCTTAAGTCCCATTTTAATAACACATATACCAGCAGATAATTACACGTAAGACCTCTATGTTCACAGCTCTCCTACACCAAGCTGCAAGGCATAATTTAAATAGACCATTCTTATTTGCAATTACAAAGAAGCCATTAATAAGCCCAAAAGGAAGGTGCTAATTTGGCAACAAAGGCACAGCCCTGTCTACCCTGTGATTTTCAATCTGACTCAGCCCATTTACATTAACACACAGCTTCACTTTGAAAACAACAGACACATATACAAACCACCACCCCATGATACCAAGATAAAGAAAATTATAAACCACTTTGTCAAAAGGCAGGTTCAAAAGCCACCTATTAGAGTTGCTGTGCCAAATACTACCAGCAGGGCTGGTCCCACATGACACACACAAGGTAAACTGTCCCTCCCAGACCTGTGGCACCATCAGAGGATGGCTCACACAGAAGAGACAGACAGACATCTTGTGCATCTTCCCTGTATCTATCAGTAAAGCTGTAAAGCTGGCAAGCCTGTAACAGAGGCCTGTGCCTCACAGACATGTCTTCCCTACTGAAGAGGAGACGCAGGATCTAAAGACCCCCCCTTAGGAATGAACCCAGGCACAAAAAGCCGGGAGTGCGCAGAATCCCCAACCTGACTTTGGCCTGTGAATGAGAAAGTTCAGGTCAAGTAGCACTGCAATGAGTACCCACATTAACATCTGAGAAGCACAAGCCCAGCAGTTCTTGCCGAAGAATTTCCGCCTTGCCGAAGTTCCACATTTGGGTGTCCAACATAGAAACCACTAGCCGCATGCAGCCACTATGACCATGGAATTGAATGTTTGATTTCATTTAATTTTAATTAATTTTTAGATAGCCATGTTTACTACAAAGTACATTATCCATACCCTTAGCAGTAATGTAAGCTGTTTCCAGCGTTGTGCTATTAGAATACATGCTTCAGCGTACAGCTTCCCACCTGACCTCCATGTTGAGTTATTTGTGGATTCAAAGGCACAAGCATTTCCAACCTCCTGTCCTACTTTTGCTAGGTGTGGTGGTGCACGTCTTTAATCCCAGCACTTGGAAGGCAGAGGTAGGCAGATCTCTGTGAGATTGAGGCCAGCCTGGTCTACACAGCAAGTTCCAGGACAGCTGAGGCTACAGGGAGACCCTGACTCCAAAAGAAAGACAAAATACAAAACATGTCCTAGATTTAAGAGAAATTGTAAAGACTGGTGATGCAGCTCAGTAGTAGAGTGCCTGCTTGCTATGCAAGGCCCTGTGTTCAATACCACCAAAAAAGAAAAAGAAAAAGGAAAAGCACCGCTTACCAAGTATAGCTAGACATGGTGGTACAAACCTGGAGAGGCAAAGGCAAGAAGATTACCAAAAGCCTAAGGCCAGCCTGGTCTACATAGCAAGTTCCAGGCCAGCCAGGGCCACACAGTGGACCCATTTACAGTGAAATAGTATAAGCCAAATGCTATGTTTCTCATGCTTTCTGATAAGGAAAAAAAGATAACTTGTTTTTGGAAACAGCACTTACTTTAACATTTTTAGATTGCTTTCAGTAATGTTAATATTTTTCTCACAAGGAGGAAAAAAGTTTCGAACTTCATTAAGTAGGCATGTTGAAAAACTTAGCAAATAACACTGGAGATGTGGCTCAATGGTTGCGTGCCTTTCTAGCATGCATAAGAACCTGTCTCAACTGCCAGCACCACAAGAAAAAATAACTAATTAAACAGGCTCTCAGCATAAGGCATAGTTATTTCATTTTAAAGCATTACCCTATGGATGGGATTTGTTAAACCTTATGATTTCAACTGCATAAATATTCATTATGCACTTAAAATGTGGTATCTAAGTTGGGCATGGTGGTACACATCTATAATCCTAACACCCAGAGTTGAGGCAGGAGGATCACTATGAGTTTGAGGCTAGTCTGAGCTATCAGGTGACTCTGAGGCCAGTATGGGATTCCTTGTGAAATCCTGTCTCAAAAGATAAAATAATAAAAGAAAAATAAATAAATAAAATGCCATAACTTGATTGAGAAATGTATGTGTTCTTGTGTGGAACACTACACACACGGACGGGAGCCTACTGCA
Source organism: Nannospalax galili (assembly GCF_000622305.1). NCBI lineage: Eukaryota > Metazoa > Chordata > Mammalia > Rodentia > Spalacidae > Nannospalax > Nannospalax galili. The sequence continues at coordinate 172,481 of NW_008327467.1, forward strand.
TCTATGGGAAGTCTTCAGAAAAATGAAGAACTGCCAGGTAAGTAGCTGGTTTCCTCTGGACTGGAACCCTAAGAGCAAAGCCACACTGCTAAGGATAAGGAGCGTGCACATCAGCCCGCTTTGCTCACGACCCTGATTCAGAGCACAGACAACAGAGACAAGCTTTACCAAAATTTTCTCATGACAAAATATAAAGAAATAAAAAGTTCAGGTGTCTAAAATTGCCTCGTTCCTAAACTTTATCCTTTAATCTAGAATCTTGTATGACATTACCATACAAGCTGAGTCAAATAGACAGTCTCTGTATTGGTGTCCTTGATTGGTAACATGGGAGATTTCAAAGAGAGGCACTGTTTTTTTTTTTTTTTCAATCAATCACATTTTATTAAGCTTCTCTCAAAAGTTTGCACATGACTGGCAACAAAAATCACTGACAGAACATGTGATCTTAAAACCTAAAAGACACGCACCAACTTTTTCTCTATGTGGAATTTGCCAAAGCCTGGTCTGACATATAATCCACTAGGTGGTGCGGTAATGCACAAACTAAAAGGGAAAGTACTAGTTCTCACCAAATATAAAATTGGAAATGGACTTTTAAAACCCTTCCAGACAGTATTTTTTTCTTAACCTTTTTGAGACAGGGTCTCCCTGTAGCCCCAGCTGGTCTTGAAATCCACCTGCCTCTGCCTCCCAAGTGCTAGGATTAAAAGCATGAGCCACCACACCCAGCTTCATCAGATATTTTTAAGTATAACTTTCCTGCCAGGCTCTGTACTAAAGACTGAATAAACTTGAATTAGATCTAGTTTCATAGCTTAGGATCACTCACTTTTAGTGATTTGAGAAGTTTCTTAGCTAAACAATAAAGTAACAGACCCTTGTAAGCTTTACCATAAATAACACCTCCAATGGTTTAAATTGTATTGATATTTTGCTTTTTAAAAATTTTTTTATATGTATGACTATATCACCTGCATGTACTTAAGTGCACCTGTGTCATGCAGTGCCCACAGGGATCAGAAAGGGGCAGCAGATCCCCTGGAAATGGAGTTAAAGATGGTTGTTAGCCACCATGTGGGTGCTGGGAACCAAACCCAGGTCCTCTGCAAGAACAGCCAGCACTCTTAACCATTCCCATGCCACCTCCCCAGCCCCTTAAGTTGTATTTCACAGCAACCTTGTCTAGTGCAAACAAACTGAATCCACTGCCCCCTTCATTTGGGCCAATGTGTCTTTAGGTGAACTTGTGACAACAAAAGAGCAAAAACTCCACTCACTGAGCCTTTTCTGTCCCATGAAGAGCCATGAGGTCTGATAACACATGCACAGACCACCGATTACTTCACTTCTGACTGTCTATTCCCAGGCCTTTCAGCCGTCCTGTTTCTTGAGCCCCTCTCCCAGGGAAAGCAGATCTAAGGCTCCTCCTTTCTCCATGGGATTGATGCTTTGTGAAAAAATATCTCTCTTGCACAACTCTTGCTTCAGTGATTGGCAAACTGTACAGCAGGCAAAACAGACTTTACAATATGCAAAAAAAAAAAAACCCAGCATTCAATGGAACGCACACTTTGGACTATGAATTGTGATCTTTCCCAGGCAAGTGACATGTGGTACAAAACTCAGCCAGGCAATCACAAAGGTCAACCCCAGACACTCTGCAGTGCATTATGTTCCCACACTATGATGTTGGCGCACTGTAGGTACTACATGCATTTTTCTTTTTTAAGATTTTCTTTATTTTTATTTTATGTGTATGAGTGTTTTCCCTGCATGTATGAAGGTGCATCATGTGTGTGCAATGCCTGTGGAGCCACAAGAGGGAGTTAGAGATGGTTGTTAGCTGTCATGTGGGTGCTGAGAACTGAACCTGGGTCCTCTGCAAGAGCAGCCAGCACAGTTAACTACTGAGTCATCTCTCCAACTCTACTACATACATTCCTGACTTTTATGTTTTTATTTGTCTGTCTGTCTGTCTGCCTGGAACTCACTATGTAGACCAGGCTGGCCTTGGACTCACAAAGATCTGACTGCCTCTGCCTCCCAAGTGTTGGGATTACAGGCATGTGCAGTTAAAACCCCATGTCTGTTGAGGACCATCTATGATCAACACAGCCTTTGGTTTTATAGAGCTCAGTCAGTCAGTCTTAACTAAAACTATAGCACAGGCTACAAAGGCAAAGGTCAGACTGGCCTAAAATGGAAGAGCTAGTGCCTCAGCACCTCAGTGGGAGAAGGGAATACACCCCACTGAGACAGGATAAAGAACACCCCAAACACCCCTGGTCTGGCACAGGAAGAAGGCATCCCAGGAGGCTGGGGCAGCTCACAAGGAGCCTGAAGCAAACCATTGACACAAGCGGATTTTCAAGTTCCTCATTTTTGCTAAAAACTAAGGAAGAAATGTCAGGCTAAGTGGCAGTTCCAGCAGATCGCTAATCCCAGGAAGGAGGGGTAAGAAGAAAAGAAAAGAAGGTACTGGCCTTCAATCACATCAGTGATTCATTCTTGGGCAGCTCAGGTCAAGGGGCCCATCCATGAGCTTACACAGGAGTTAGGATTCCTCCTTACTATGAGGAAAGACAAACATGAATTACAATTTCCAACCCAACTCTGAAGCTAGCCCCTTGCAAGATGTCAGCTGAGTGGATGAGAAACCAGTGTGAGGACATTGCAGAAGAAAGGCTTGCTAGGCCTTCTGAGATGCAGACGCACAACACACCAGGAAAAGACCTAGAGCTGAGGGAATGAACTGCACTGCCAGGAGCTGGGCATCTAAGGAGAGGGCACCCATTGCTGGCCCCATCTCCATTCACAAAGGTGACAGACATTTGCTTTATCCTGGTGCGGAGGGGCCCAGGGACTGACTGCACACCACAACCACCTTTCTCCAGCTGCTTTAAATGGTAAAGTATTGATAATTCAAGTCCCAAATTTGTCACAAACCAGTTGTCTGACCCCAGCATTCTCTGAGTATCCTTAACTTACCTATCTCACAGGATTCTTGTTAAGATCTAATGAGAGTTTTTGTTTTTTTTTTTTTTTATAAAAAAAAAGCCCAAGATAAAGATTTTTTTCTTTTTTTATAAAACGCAAAATGTCAATTTTTTTTTTTTTTTTTTTGTCTTTTTGAGACAGGGTCTCCCTGTAGCCCGAGCTGTCCTGGAACTCACTATGTAGACCAGGCTGGCCTTGAACTCACAGAGATCCGCCTGCCTCTGCCTCCCATGCCTCCCAAGTGCTGGGACTACAGGTGTGCGCCACCACGCCTGGCATAAGCCTGACTCTTAAAAGGGTAATCATCTGTGTGTGATACATGTGACACATGATTTAAAAAATGGATTGTGAAGCTGGCTTGGTGGCACACGCCTTTAATCCTAGAACTCAGGAGACAGTGACAGAGACAGAGCAAATCCAGGCCAGCTAGGGCTACAGGGAGACCCTGTCTCGAAAAGACCAAAAAAAAAAAGAAAAAAAAAAAAAAATTTCATTACCTTGTAGTCATTGTACATCAGGATTTGAAAACAAAGACCTAGCTGGGGCTTTAATCTCAACATTCTGGGAAGCAGAGGCAAATGGCTCTCTATGAGTTCAAAGCCAGTCCATGATTGGGGTTGGGGATTTAGCTCAGTGGTAGAGTGCTTGCCTAGCAAGGCCCTGGGTTCAGTCCTCAGCTCTGACAAAGAAAAGAAAGAAAGAAAGAAAGAAAGAAAGAAAGAAAGAAAGAAAGAAAGAAAGAAAGAAAGAAAGAAAGAAAGAAAGACAGACTACTAACAAACATCACATCCCCTCAAAATGAAGAAACACACTTCTTCCACATCTTCTATCATGCCATTGCTTAACCCAGGAGACTTCTCAGTGGCCCTGCTATGGGGTCACTGGCCTAGATCGAAATCAAATGCAAACCTGCCCTCCAGGGTACTGGAAAGATGGCTAAGTGGGTTAAGCACTTGCCACACAAGCAAAAGGACCTGAGTTCAGATCTCCAGCATCCACATAAAAAGCTGGGTGTGGCAGCCTGCCTGTAAACCCAATGCTGTGAGACATAGGAGGATCCAAGGGCCTCACTGGCCTGCTAGACTTGTCAATTAATGACCACAGGTTCAGCCTCTTCCCACAGTTCAGCTGCCTTACCAGATGCCAGGGAACAGGGGAGAAACCCATAGGCCAGGGCACATATTTTTAAAGGGGCCAGGTACAGATTTCAGGCTATGTGAACCAAAGACCAAAACTGAGGCTCATACATAGCTGTTCCTCCTCATTCTTGGGGTACACAGTCCAAGATCCCTGGTACACACCTGTCACTCCAGATAGTACCAAGCCCTAAATAGATGTTTTTCCCTATCCATACATGATGAATAACCATGATGAAATTTAATTTATAAAGAATAAGAGATTATAACTAATAATAATCAAATAGAACAATTTCAGTAATATAAAATAACAGTATACTATAATAAATGTTACTCTAACAGTACTTCTTTCTGCAATTTTTCACTCAACACTTTCAGACCACAGATTGTGGATAATTCAAACCATAAAAGGCAAAACACACATGAAGGTGGGCTACATCAGCTATTTATACAATCATTTAAAATACAACCTTTTAGGGTGTGTTGGGTTAGGTAGATAAAAGCACCTGCCACTAAGGCTGACAGCCCAAGTTCAATTACTGGGACCCACATGGTAGAAAGCGAGAACTGACTCCTACAAACTGTCCTCTGACCTCCACATGTACACCATGGCATCCTTCCCTACCCCCACCATCACATACACTCACACACACACGCACGCACGCATGCACACACACACACACACACACACACACACACACACACAATTAAATAAAGTATGACCACTTAAAATTTAACCATTTAGGCCTGGGGAGATGGCTGAGCTGGTAAAGCACTTGCTGCACACGTATGAGGTCTTGAGATCAGATCCACAGAACCCACATAAAGCTGGAAGTGGTAGCACACATCTATAATGGCAGCACTCCCACACAAAATGGGGGGCAGGCACAGGAGAATTCCTGTGAACAATAAAGAGACTGTGTCACAAACAAGGTATGAGGCAAGGGCTGACACCCAAAGTTGTCCCCTAAACTCCCACAAGTACGCTGTGGCATGTGTACCCCCATTCATAGAGATTTTTTCTTTAATTAAAAGTTATTATATTTAACCATTTAAAAACACAAGAGTGGTTCTTATCAAGTGAACAGAAAAACAGAACAGAACAAAAGCAAGTGGCTGTCTGTTTGCCAGTCCCTGGTAGACACCTATACAAGACTCAGTGACAGAGGGCAGTCAATGGGTATATATCTGTAGCTCACCAAGAGCTCGCCTACAGGAGGCCTATAGGCTCTCACTATGCCTCTCCTCTCCATTTGCCTGCCTTCTCACTTCTGCCCTCAACAAATTCTCTGTCTGCCATTAGCATGCAGCTGTTGTTTGGGTGAGGATCATTTATTCGTTTAATTAACAAGAGATAAATTGTCAGGGAGTAGATAATCCAAAAGTTAGGTCAATGTAAGTTTCAGGTTATTTGCACTTAAACCCAAATCTAAACTTGTTCACAGCTTCTGGCCACATACTACATGGGAAGGCAGACAACTGACATCATAATCTTACCTCAGATAATCCTCCTCTTAGGAGGAGAGGTAACACATGGATTGAGCAAGACAGTGTAACATGGAAAAAAAAGTGATGGCACACAGAAGCAAAAGTTTTGGCTGTTTTCTTAACTTTTTTTATTACAGACTCTGTGTGTGTGTGTGTGTGTGTGTGTGTGTGTGTGTGTGTGTGTGTATGCATGCATGCAGGTACATGTGGCGATCAGAGGACATCTTTGGAGTTAGTTCCTCCTTCCACTTTTACCTATGTTCCAGGGATCAAACTCAGGTCATCAAGTATGCGAGGAATTTTTACTCTCAAGAGCCATCTCACCAGCCCAAATCTTTGATTCTTGATCCTAAACTAGGGTGAAAAAGACATTAAGGAAATGGCACCCACAACCTAAAGCCAACAGCCTTCGACGACATATTTAAAAGGGGAACATAAACACTGGCCATTCCTACCACTCTCCATGAAGTCCAGCCAAGAATCCAGGCATGGTTCTCCACCTGCCATTGGACACAGTGAAGCTTGGAAGCGAGGAGGAGAGCAACATTTTAAATAATGACACAACCTTGGGCTACACATAGAGGCACAACCAACCCATCAGCTCTGGGTTGTGGAAGAAGAGAGCCTTATGAGGAGGCAACAGTGAAGAACTCTTAACTGCTCTGAGGACAAACCCTTTCTGCCTCTTTCTAATCTTTGGACTGGTTGGCCCAGTTTTCAATGTCCTCCTTCCTGGACCCCAAGGCCCAACAAGTAGCACTCCATATCTGCTCCATCACCAAAATGCTCTGGTTCCAAAATTCCCTCTCTTTATCCCTATCAAAACTCCCACCAATACACACGCTCTGGGCTAGATATGTGAAGAAAACTAACTGTTCTCCCTTTGAAGTATGAGTGTCTGGTGTACCTAAACCTCCCAGAGATACCTGATGTTTTAAGAGCTGTACTGACCTCAGCAAAACTTACTCATGGAATTCTGACCCTCAACAGCCAAGTTTCCAAACACACAGAAGGTTTTTTTTCTATTTCTCAACACACATTTTTGGTGGCCACAGGCTATGTTGACATCAACAATAGTTTTCAGCTAGGGCAAGGAGATGACAGTTATTTCTAACTAGAAGCCACATAGACTTAAACACAGAACTGTGGAAACACAGAACTCTCTAAATGAAGATGTCTCTTTGAGATGTTGTATTATTGTTACACATGGATTCCCTGGTGATAACAGGCATGTCCAGCCTTTTGATACTGCAACACAGCTTTGTCATCTTCAAAGTTCACAATTGAGTTAAAAAACAAAACAAAACAAAAAAAACCACAAAGATCTCATGTAGACTTGTGACATAGCTCAATTGGTACAGTGTTTGCCAAGCTTGCACAAAGGTTCAATCCCTAGCACCACCAACCTAGGACATATGAGACCCTGTCTCAAGAAACAGAATAATAAAAAAAAACAAACACTCAATGTTTTAAATACTTTACACTTTTATGTTGGGTTGCATTCATAGCTATCCTGGGCTGCAGGCCGAACACACCTGGTAGAACTTCTCCCCCTACTTCCTTCCAGTCTATGAGAAGCAGAAGCTGGTGGAACTGAGAGGACCTGCAGGTTTCAAATGGCCCAGGCTCATATTCCCTCCCTGTAACACATACCAAGCAAATACTAACTCTTGACCTCAGCTTCCTTGCCTATAGAACAGAGTTAACTCGACACCTTCTCCCAACCATCTGAAACAAGTCAGTGAGATTTATACCAAGGGTCTATCACCAACCAGCCCTGAGACCTCCTGCCAAAAACATGCAACCTAAAGTGAGCAGTTTGACAGCCCTAAGCAGCGTCAGGGCCTTGCCCTGCCAGTTCTGCTCTACGCTTGGAAACTGAGCTAATGTGTCTGTCCCCAGCACACACTGAGTATCAGTGAAAATCAGAACACAGACTAAGAACCGATCTGGAAACTCCACTCATTTGTCTTTTGAATTCATCAGTCCAGAGATGCATGTTCAAATGATCTCCAAGCCTTCTGTAAAGTGCCTCTTGGGGGGAAGAGAAGGGGTGTATATATGTACCCAAACATCACATCTCTACCATAAACACATATATTTGTCAATTTTATTTTGATTGATTGACTGATTTACGTCTTTTGAGGACAGGCTCTCCCTATAGCCCCAGCTGGTCAGAACTCACAGAGATCCTTGATTGATTGATTTAGGTCTTCTGAGGACAGGATCTCCCTATAGCCCCAGCTGGTCAGAACTCACAGAGATCCACCTGCCTCTGCCTTCCAAGTGCTGGAATTAAAGGCATGCCCTACCACCATGCCCTGCCTGGCTTTCTTTGTTAATTTTAAAAGAGAGAAGGGAAGAGAGGTAGGGGAAAGAGAGAAGGGAGGGAGTGGGGACGGAGTAGGAAGGGAGGGAGGGTGGGAGGTGGTTCCATACTTATATACCAGTCCTTTGGGATTTACCTTCTTTCCTCCTCTCACTTCCCTCCATTTCCTCTATTTCCTGAGCAATAACAAATGTTGGTATCAACGTAGCCGTGCCTGCCTGCCTGCCTGCCTGCTCTCAGAATACAAAGATGCAAATCTGCCCCCTCCAGCACATAATCAATCCCTTTTCATCTTAAAGCCAAGCCCCCAATATTAGGTAGATCCAGTGTGGGTTCAGACTCATTTAAAAGACTCTGCTGTTCTGAAATATAAACACATTTCAAAGGACACTAAGCTTATACTTCATTGACAACATTTTAGCAATTCCCTGTTTGCAAGGATTCTTATGATTAAGTTCTTAATCAAAAATACTGCAGAGCCAGGCATGATGGTGCACGCCTTTAATACCAGCATTCAGGAGGCAGAGGCAGGTGGGTCTCAGAGGTCTACACAGTGATATTCTGTCTCAAAAAACAAACAAACAAAAACCCCCTTGGAAAGACAATGTAGCCGACTCCAGGAATATAGTTAATATACCCAAGTTGTAAGACACAGTCTGGAATGACAGCTTCCCAGTCTACAACATCTAAATCCAAAAATCCAAAAATCCAAAAACCACTACCCTACGTATAAACCCAGAAGCAAGCAAAAGTCTGGGAGCTGCCTGGAGGATATGCTACTGCCCGTTTCTTAGGATAGTTCATTGCTGGGATCTGAGCTAACAGCGCATCACTGAATCACACTCTACACAACACAGCTGGCAGTGCAGTGGGGGCCTGGCTTGGGAGACTTGCCCACATGGCCATGCACTGCCCCCCCCCCCCCGCCTTTCTGTTCATAGGCCAGGGTCTTGTAGGCTCTGCACGCCGGCAGGTTTTCTCTCGGTGATGAGAGTAAGGAGCAAAAGCACTGCTTCTTTCTGTTTTCTGGACAGGTAAATCACAAACACGATCCTTAGAAATTTGGCAGAGACTGAGCTCATTTTATTTTTAACCCAGTTCTATTTGCCCACATTTTTCAGCAGAAAAGCCCAGAGAATTTTATCTTTGAACAGCAGGTGACTAATTCCTGATTTTGAAAAAGTTCTAGAGACTGAGAAGGATTGAATTTCAAAGTCCCTAATTTTGGTTGAACACCAATCGACAACAGAACTTGACTTGTTTACTTAAAAAAGATTTCTTAAAGGGTATCATGAAATTTTAAGAAGTCCTATACTATACAAAAATATACAAAGCACAGATACTTCAAATTTTAACTCTAATAACCTCGATATGTATTTAGGCCTGGGGATATAGCTCGGTGGTAGAACACTTGCCTAGCATGCATGAGGCCTTGAGTCTCATCCCCAGCAAAAAATAAAATCAAAGAAATACACATATATATTTAAGGTCAGCATGGCCAAGGTGGGGGGAATGAATTAGGTCAGCTCCCCTCCAGCTCTGCTTTCTGCTCTCTGCACACTGAAACAAGTTTGTTCATTGCTTCAGCCACTGTAAACTGTTTGGACATCCATTGTGAGCACTGGCCGACTCAAAGTCTGGAGAAAAAAATATAAAATGGGATTCTGTCAATATAGTTCTAGCACACTCAAATCCATACAAGCTCCACAAGCAGCCAGCTCTCTCTGCTGACCCCAGGGCTGAGATTAAGTTGGTGGACTGACTTATCACCATCCTTAGATGTCTGCCCTCCTTATCACTTGCAGTTTCTCTGAAGCAATTCTATAGATAGATGCCTCAAACGGTATTCAGTGGATCACCAGTTTCCAGCTAACAACCTTAAGGAGTAGTAAACAGTAAGGATAAAGTAGGTCAGAGTAACAGAGAAGGTAATTTGAATGAGAGAAAATCTACCAACATTCCAAAGTTAAAGAAGGGGGGAAAAAAAAACCCTCCGTTTTCTCTTGGGCTGACAAAGAATATCATCAAAACTGGTTTAAGATTTATAAAAACAAATTTGATCTCAGCAGACTGCCAGAGAGTGCCGGGGTCTGGCCTCCCTCTGGCACAGGGGCTGAGAATGCAGGGGACTGCCTGAGAGCTCCCAGATCCTGCCTCCAAGTGGTGATACATGTTATGCAATTTGGGAGTCTTTTAGATAGACTCACTGAAGGGGTACCCCAATTACCTCACCCTGTGTCCCTGTTCAACATGGAAAAAGCCAGAGTAGTCTGCGTCCCGATTCCCCATCTGCAAGTTAACCTCTTCAGAGGATGGTGTGATAAGAATAGGAGGTAGGAATTGGCTAGGCAGTTAGAGTAAAAAGACCCCAAAGAAAAGTAGCCAGTTTCTTGGCTAAAACGCACATTGTCCTTGGGCCTCTTAACAACATGCTCTGTTCCAAAAGCCAAAAATGTCAAAAGTATTTGGGAGCTTTTATCTAATCCTTAAAAAAGATTTTAGGGTTACCTCTTCGGGGGGGAAATGTTAGCGTAGCCAAAAGCCCCATGAAAAAATAAATAAATAAAATCAAAGAAGAAGAAAGAGTACATGAAGTTATCAGAAAAAAGTGATGGAAATGACATGGGAGGAGTTGAAGGGGAGGGAGTATGGATTTGATCAAAATACCTTATATGCATGTATGAAATTCTCAATAAGTTATTTTTAAAAAATAAATGAAAAGAGGAATAAAAAAAAGATTTATAAAAACAAATTTATTTATTTACTTTATTTATTTATTTACTTATTAATTTATTGTCTTTTTGAGACAGGGTCTCTCTGTGGCCCTAGCTATCCTGGAACCTGAGTGCTGGGATTAAAGGTGTGTGCCACCACGCCCGGCCTATAAAAACAAATTTAAATTTAAAGCAATACAATATAGCATATATTTCATAAAACAAGCTGAAAATATTGAGGACACTACTGCCAAAGTTTTGGTAGACTAGAGCATTCCATCAACATGAGATCTAAAACATAAATTAGAATAAAAACTAGTCTCTCTTTATTTCATTTGACGAAAGCCAAAAGAAGTTAAACATGGGTAGAGCCTATTATAAATCAGATTTATATACTTCCTTATAAAAACTACCAAATTAAAATGACTTCAAAGAGAAAGCATCCATTAGGGTTCCTACTTATTCATCAAAGCAGTACTTCCTAGAATGAAGTCACCTTTTATTTCGACATTAACTTATAAGCTAAAAATTCATTTTCTTTGGTCCCCATTCTATAGCCTAAACTTGCTAGGTAGTCCAACATAGTAACAAGGAGGTGGGGAATACAGCAAGAATCACAGAATGTAGGCCCTTCCAGAAGGACACCTTCTGAAGCAGGCAACAGTTACAGGGTCACCCAACCTTTACCAGGTAACTATAAACTCAAAGGACAGCTTGGGGCATGCGTTATCGAGACAGTCTAGTGACTGTATAGCAACAGCATCATGGTCCTCAGGAATGATGATGGAAATAAGAAATGACAGTCACTGCCACTGAGTGAGCACTCCCAGCATCCCCAGGCAGCATCCAGGCCTTTTTGGTTTGCTGGCACAGAGCTTCTGTTTCTAACACAGGCATAGCTGAAATTCCCGGAGATCTGGAAGGATAAGGAATAACAGAGGTCCTCTGTGCTTCTCCTTCCCATAGCAGCAGCAGCAAGCTATTTTGAAGACACAGCCATCTCCAAGTTCCATGCCCCTCACCCACCTCCAGGCTGCAAAGGTTGTCGAGAGCTTTGGGCTCAGTATAACAGCCTCCCCGTGCTCCGTGGGGCAAATCTAAAGGCAGGTGAAGTTACTATGGCTTTGACTCTGACAGCCTTCCATTGTTCTGGGGCCACCTGACACTCAGTATTAAGTCCCTCTCTCTTAGAAACCACTAGAATGTCGGGCGTGGTGACACGCCTTTAATCCCAGCAGTTGGGAGGCAGAGGCAGGCGTATCTTTGTGAGTTCCAGGCCAGCCTGGTCTACATAGTGAGTTTCAGCCCAGCTGGGGCTACAGGAAGACCCTGTCTCAAAAAAAAAAAAAAAAAAAAAAAATCACTAGAATGATGTGTTTCCTGACTAAACCCTGTCTCACAGGGTATATATTCCATATATATATATATGAAGAAGACTGAACATGAGAAAAGTAAAATGCCTAAAGTCAAGGAAGCAGCAACACAAAGTAGTTCACACTCAGGTCTATAGGACCTCAGGTTACAGAATGAAGTTTAAATATCCCTAACCTACAACCTGAAAATTTTATTCCAGAGGGGAAGGGGGGCTGGAGAGATGGCTCTCGGCAGTTAAGAGAAATGACTGCACTTGCAGAGGACCTGAGTTCAGTTCCAAGCACCCACACGGCAGCTAACAACCACCTGTAACCCCAGTTTCAGGGGGTCAGACGCCCTCCTCTGGCCTTTGAAGGCATTATATACACAGGTGCACTTACATACATGCAACAAAACACTCATATACATAAATATATATACACATATAAATGAATCAAAATAAATTTTAAAAAAGAATCTATTCTTTGGAATTTACACAAGAAAAATATGCTTACGTACCCAATATAATGTGTAGGTAAATTTCAAAACAGTTTTATTCATTACAGGAAAGAAAACCCAAATCCAAAAAAACCAAATACCCATCAAGCGAAGAACAAACTGCTACACACACAGAGAAATGGAACACTATGCAACAAAAGGAGTCTACTGCCAGGTGTGGTGGTGCACGCCTTTAATCCCAAGACCTGGGAGGCAGAGGCAGGTGGATCTCTGGATCTCTGTGAGTTCAAGGCCAGCCTGGTCTACATATTGAGTTCCAGGCCAGCTGAGGCTACAGGGAGACCCTGTCTCAAAAACACCAAAAAATAAATAAATTAATTAATTAAAGGTTAAGAGCAACAAGTCTAAGAAGTGGCAAGATAGAACCTTCTAGAATGATACACAGTCTCCATCTTTTTAATTAACTGATAATCACATAGGTGAATTCCTAACTCTGGAGCTAGATGGAAGTGATTACCTAACACTGTACCTGTACTAACATGCCACTGAATCATATGCTTTAAAATGCTCTAATAGTTATTTTAATATTATATGTATTTTACTGCAAAAAAATGCCCGCACCAGAAAAGCAAAAGACCAAATTTTCTTTAAAAAAATCCATCAAGCCCTTCATTTGAGATTTAAACATAAATCTGTATCAATTATAGTTCAGTAAAACACCATTAAAATGAAAACAGAAAATGTCTCACAGAGTATTCGAAATCTAGAGGACAGAATTTGGACTCTATTGTTTCTCTAGGGAAATGTAAACCCCATCTCTTTAGAAAACTGAGTCTACCTTTTCTTCCTGACCCTTCACTCCCAGAATCACCTGCCAACTGGGCAGTTCAGCAGTGCAGCCAACTAAATAGTTCACCCAGAAATATTTTCACTTAGGGCTTAGGGGTATAGCTCAGACATAAAGCACTTGCCTAGCATAAGCAAAGTCCTGTGTTAGAGCCCAACCCCCCCCAAAAAAAGAAATAAAATAAAAATTGCTTATAGGCTATAAGCAACCCAGACGACTTAAGGTCTCTCCTTTCCATGTGTCTCTACTTGCCTGTTTTTAGACTCTTAACAATAACACCAGAAGGAAAAGCACAAATGTTTTCAGTTCCATTCCTGGAAACTTTCAACTGGTGTCTAAGATGCCACAAATCTCTCTCCCCTCTTAAAACTCACCCAGACATTAAACAGAGCAGTCAGAGAGGAAGGCTAGTGCTTTCCCTGGAGCCCTGCTGAAACTCAGATGTGGAGTCAGGCTCGGAGTACTTTCCCAGTCAGTGAACAACGCCTGAGGGTAACCAGTAGTCTGGTCTTTGGCCCATTTGTAAACAGACCAGAAAGGGCTCCCAACTGCAGCCTGCTGCCCCTTCCACGTTCATCCAGGGAAAAGTCCACCCTGGGGAGAAGTGCAGGGCAAAAAGAAAGGGATGTGAGGCATCTTGGTGTGCAGCTGTGACTGGAAAGGGTGGAGGAAGAGGGTGAAGAGGGATTCTCAAGGAGCCATTTCGAGAACCCTCAGGTACTGGCTTGAGAAGGACAAGAACCTGTTGGCCCTGCAGAGGCGATTAAAGCTGCAACTGAATAATAGATCTTTCCATCACTTTGCCAGCTACTCAACTACCAGACACTCTGTGCTTCCCAGTTTGTCTTAAAAAAAAAAATTAAAAACTCCATTCAGGAAGAATCCAATGGATCTCTTTTTAAAAGAAAAAAGAGAGAGAAATAAAAATGCATAGATGCATGCATACACAAATACAGTTGAAAGAGTCAGGAAGCCCTCTAACACAGTTGAGAAGGAATACACATTACTTAGAATGTTCTCTAGGCTTTGCATGCAAGCACTTACAACCCTCAGAAAGTTAAGTACCACAGAAGATTTTAGGGGCCACCAAAACTAAGAAATGGAGATTAAGTGTAAGACCTAAAGTCACCAAGTTAATTACAAGTATCATTGATACTGCTTCTACAAATAAGCAAAAAAGTTCTGCAGCTAGGCAGTGTGTCACACCTTTAATCACAGCACTCAGAAGGCTGAGGCAAAAGGATCCCAAGCCGTTTCAACAACTGGGGGATAGGGGGTAGAAGGTGGGGGTAGCGTGTGTGATGGTCTAGATGTAATTCTCCAATTTTTTCATAGAAATTTTGCTCAATAT
>NW_008327467.1:187344-209746 GCF_000622305.1 Nannospalax galili
TGTCCAGGAAGCCTGTGGGCTTCCCACTATGACTCACCCTGGGCAGGACTCACAGCTGATGGGAAGTGACTGGTATGTGGCAGAGGTGATAAGGGCTAGAGTAAACACAGGCAGATGCACAAGAACCAATCCAAGGAGGAAGCAGGCTCCTGAACCTGAGCTCACCAGGAAGTTCCTGCCATATGATTCATTCTTTTTTCAAAATCAGAACTGTTTAGTTTTGCTAATTAACTCAAATAACCTCATTGGAGTAGGCTGGATACTTTAGGAACTGGCTTACAAGGCCTCAGTGGTGGGTGGCTTCTAAGGATACAAGCATGACTCCACCTGTCCCCAGGGTGAAACTCCACCCACCCAGGTTCTCAGGTGCAGCAGAAATCCTTCTAAGGCAAAATGAAACTCAACCTAGAGCATCAACACTTCCTCTAAGACTCTTACAAGAAGGGCTCTTGGGAAGGAAAACAAACTGCTACATGTGGAACATTAAAACAACTTGAGATAGTTTAGACAAATCATTTTCCTTCCTCCTGAGTACAAAGGCCCCGAAAGGACTCACCTGGGCCTACTGCTGCAGGAAAGCATTATTTCTCTGCTCACCTTCATCGTAAGGGACCAAAGTATCCTAGACTCTATCAAAACCTCCCCTTTACTATAATAGCAAAAATGTAGTTGGATTTTAAGCATTGCCTTCCAGTACAGTCTAATAACCATCACTACAAAAGGGAACCCTGGTTGGAGGGATGGCTCAGAGGTTAAGAGCATTTGCTGCTCTGGCAGAGGACCTGGGTTCAGTTCCGTAAGGTGGTAGCTCACAACTGTTTGTAACTCCAGTTCCTGGGGATTCAATACCCTCTTCCAGCCTCCTCAGGCACCAGGCATGCATGTGGTACACATATGTACATGCACACAAATACAAATAAATAAAGAGGAAAAAAAAAAAGATGACTAACCCAGGAATTCTCTCCCAGAAGGGATTATACACATACCCTCCAAAACATCTCTGACTTGTCACTAACCTGCATAGTCAGTCCCTTACTTACATAGGGTGTCCATGGGATAAAGCACACTACAATTATAGTTTCCACAGATGTTACCCCCTCTATGAGTAAAATGCATATATTTTATATCACTGACAAAAGTGTATAATAGAAATAACAATCAGTCAATTAACTCTAAGTCTGTGTTCATATACACATACAGGCAAATTTTGGTAAATATCTATAATCAAAGAGGTGACACAAAGTCTTAGCTATAAGTAATGGTATTCAGGAGTCAGTCCAGCATCTGAAACCACAAATATGTTATTCACAGGGGCTGAGAGTATATCTCAGTGCATATTCCAGGCCCTGGGTTCCATCCCCAGCCCTTCAAAACAACAAACAGGGTGAGGTATTTACTCACAGAGGATATGTCAAGATTGTGTTTTCGCTACCACTATAATTCAGTATAGGAGGAAAAAAACATAAGCAGAAGCCATACCCAGGCAGTCTAGTTAGGCTAACTGTCTAAAGTTCAAACAGGTATTATTACAAAATGTATCTTGCTACAGAATGATACAAGCCTGGAGGAATGCTGCATTACTTTTGAAGGTTAAAGGCCTGATTTTACTTTAACCATCTGACAGGTACACTCAAAAGCCCAGGCTGAAGTGAAGTCCTCAAAGGCCAAGCATGTCTCACAGAGGGCCTAGCAGGCAGAGAGAGAAATTTGTGATTCAGTGTTTCCTCTTCTTTTTTTATTCACCTTCCATGAATCTCAGTTGTTCTTCTTAGTCAAAGCAGGGAGAGGTCCTCTACCTCAAAATTTCTAGGTCCCACAACATCCTGGTTAAAGCGTCTTTTTACATCTCAATACAAGCTCCACTGAGAAAATTAAAATAGTTTCCATACCCAGCACTGTAATACTAATCCATACACTTTAAAGACTTCAAAAAGTTAAATGCATTATATGTGAAGCTGCTTGGAAATGGGTATTCTTGTGGATAGTATGTAGAATTCACTTGAAAGCAGTGATGCACCCCACCCAACAGGGCCAAAGTATTTCCTTCCTGTAGCTCCATTACATCAAAAATGTCACACAAGACTGCTGGGCACAGTGGCCTTTGAGCCTAGTGCTCAGGAGGCAGAGGGAGACGGATCTCTGTGAGATCAAGGCCAGCCTGGTCCACAAGGCAAGTTCTAGGCCAGCTCAGCTGGGGCTACAGGGAGACCCTGTCTCCAAAAAAAAAAAGTCATATGAGAATGAATGACATCTGGCAATCTGACATCTAAGTAGAGAAGAGAATTGGGTCAGATATTAAAAGAGCCTCACAAACACAAGATAGGCAAATACAGATAAGAGATG
Source organism: Nannospalax galili (assembly GCF_000622305.1). NCBI lineage: Eukaryota > Metazoa > Chordata > Mammalia > Rodentia > Spalacidae > Nannospalax > Nannospalax galili. The sequence continues at coordinate 189,688 of NW_008327467.1, forward strand.
AGCAGCAGAAAAGAGAGGTCTGAATGCTAAAGACAAAGTCCATGGTGTGTAGTGTCACTGGCTTCCTAGGACCATTCTGGCTGACATTCCTGGAGGTGTGGAGAAGGTATGCACAGAGCTCTCCAGAGCTAAAGGTCACACTATTTTAAACAACTCTGCTCAAATCTCAGATCTCAATGGTAACCCTCACAATTTTGGCCTTCCCCTCTTCCTAGTTGTCCCCATAGGTTACTCACTTATTTTTGCCTCATTCAGAGCAAGCTAACCTTGAATTAACTGGGTTTGATGACTGGCTTCGTTCTTTTATTCCTCACACAAGACATCCATGCAAAGAACTGAAAAATAAAATATGTCCCTTTCTGTGTTGCCTACAAGTTTATATATAGACAATTGGGGGAAAATCTGAATTAAATGCCCAGGTATATAGGAGTCTCACAGTCCTTGGTGTTTTTTCTAAGCTCATGGATAAGCTATCTTATATGATGACAAGGGCCAAGGCAACGGACATCAGTCATTTTTAAAAAAATGTTGGAGCCAGTCGTGGTGGCGCATGCCTGTAGTTCCAGCACTTGGGAGGCAGAGGCAAGCAGATCTCTGTGAGTTCAAGACCAGCCTGCTCTACATAGTGAGTTCCAGGACAGCTCAGGCTACAGGGAGACCCTGCTTCAAAAAGACACACACACAAAATATATATATATTGCTTAGTAGAACCCACATGAGCCTGAGCTGTGATCTAAACAGAAGGTTGTCTTAGCAAGGTTCCCAAGCTATATATGACTATTCTCTCCATCTGTCCCTTCCTTTCCAGTGGCTTCATCCATCATCTGCATCCCCTATCCATTGCTCTAGAGCTCTGCCCCCACCCCACACTACTCTCAGGTATATCGTCTATCATCTATAGATGATTGTGGATTTAAGCCTATGTCCTGTGCCTCTCAGGGATAAATGTTTCTTAAGCTCAGAGAAAGCTAGAGTAAAGCCATTCTTCCTACCTCCATTACTCTAAATAAAAAGTGAGCCTGCTCCCGGCACTCAGGAGGTAGAGGCAGAGCGATCTCTGTGAGATCAAGGCCAGCCTGGTCTACATAGCAAGTTCCAGGCCAGTTGGGACTATAGGAAAACCCTGTCTCAAAGACAAAAAACCAAAAAACAGAACAGAGGGCTGGGGATGCTCAGTGGTAGAGTGCTCATCCAGCATATGCAAGCATCATGACTACATCATTACTACAGTGACTGAGCCTGGCTGGGTGGTTGAGAGAACTTGTTGCTCATGCAGAGGACCCAGAGCTCTGGCAGTCAGTTGCTAGATTCTAAGAAGCACCAATAAAGTGGTAAAATAGGAAAAGAAGCTTTCTAACTCACAATCTGCTATCCACACAAGCAAGGCAAGTTTAACTGACTGCTTTTCTGGATACCATCCCAAATTGGCACTAGTCGTTACAATACTGGACATTGGGATTCTGTGTCTGAGAAACTTTTTCCACTGGTTTACATAGTACTTTTTAAAGTTTAATGAGACCTTCATAAATGTCATATCTGTATGAACTTCTGCTTTAAAAAAAAAACCAAAACAGTCATTACAAATTTTCCAGTGAGGGCTGGGTGTGGTGGCACACACCTTTAATCCCAGTGCTTGGGAGACAGATGCAGGTGGATCTACGAAATCAGGTGGATCTCTGAGATCAAGGCCAGCCTGATCTACTTAGTGACGAGCTGGGGCTACAGGGAAACCCTGTCTCAAAAAAGAAAAAAAATTTACCAGAAAGGCAGATAGGGGGGAATGGATGGGGGTGCTGACAGCACAGTGGACAGTGGCAGGGATGGCAGAGTATGGAGGCTCTAGTGGGAGAGGAAGGCTGTCTATCTGACAAGTTTATATTCATGCTCAGATGCCAAGGAACTCAGAAAGTAAGCGACTGTGACCAGTAATAGTCATATATATAGAGATTAGAAATGCATGTGAAAACGTCTCAATGTCAATTGCCTTAAAATGAATTTTTCTGTATGAAACTATATTTTAACAACGAAGTGGAGATCTTTTTTAAATGTTAAAACCTCATTTAATTTTATGTCTTATTGAGTTTATAATGAGTAAGATTGTATAAGCATAATAATTCATCTGTAAACCTAAAAATGTACAGCCAATTTTGAAAGAGATGTACCCTAGCTCAGAAAAATGTTATTGAATAGGTTAATGCTGCTGTAATGAAATGCTTCTTCTAATTATAAAAAAAAAAAAAAAAGTAAAAAAAAAAAACAATTTCCACTGAGGGTTAAATGGGCATTGCTAGATGGCTCATGTGAACTTTGATGTGCTTTATTCACCAAATTGGTATTAAACTGAGCCGCTGAATTTCTTTCTAGCCTTGACTCTCAGTAGACCAGCTAGGATGATAATTCTCTACCAAGTCTGGGGTAATCATGCCTGGATTATAAAGATGAAAATCACCTTCGACACTCCACATCAAAACTGCTAGTCCAAGGTCACCCTAGCTAGCAATTTTTGCATCCCTGACCGTTACTTAGGGTGTAATCAATGAGACATTTCATTGGGAGTGAGCCTTCAATGCAGGCCACGTTGCTTAATGGGATTTGTTTTAGGGATTAGGCAAATTATTCCCTAATGGCTAATATTCTTGGGAGAAGGTATGCTCAAAGCTGAGTGGTTATTAGTCCTCCCTGACTCTGCAGCTGCCCCCATGGAGCCCACACCTCATGCCACTCCCCAGCCAAATAGGCGAGACTTTTACAACTATTATTGTACAAAGGGTTACTGTGGCCTAAAGTGACCCTACCTAGTTTCGAGAACCTGCTTCTTTAAAAGACAGCCTTCTGAGGGAGAAAAATCTGTGAAACTCCAATTAATGGTGGGGATTTTATGATCTCCCATGCTCTCAGATGCATTCAGAAAGGTCTCACATTCACACAGGATATAACTGGTTGACTGTGACCTTCTGTCAATGTGCAAGGAGCCAGATCAAGAGATAATTAAATATAGGCAGAAGTCATGCAAATAAAATTCCCCAGACGGTGACACAAAGATTCATTTGGTCTTATACCTATGCATGTTTTAAAAATAGCAATAGTTACTGTATAAGGAGTGGGGTGGAATGTTTACTGGGAAAGCAGATCACTGGTTTGTTGGGAAATGTCAAACCATTAGGACATTGGGAGTTTCTGTGATGCCCCCTCCCAAACTTCCTGTTACTGACATTCAAGGTCTTCCAAAGAGAGTTGTACAACCCCTACCGTTTCAGTTTTTTCCTTGGCAACTAACTATCTGGCACCTTCAACACCTGCTACACCTGCTACACCTCCAGGCACCTCAAAATCCTGCACTTAAATCCCATTTGGGGGCCTATGACTACACTATGTCAGTGTACTCTGTGTTATCACATTCAGTGGGCCCTGTGAAATGGAAGCATTCCTTGCCCATTCTCTACAGTAGCTTACATCAGGAGGTCCCCAAGTCCTTCTTTCCCAGCAAGAATCACCTGAAGGAGTACAGAGAGGACAATTCTACCATTCTGTATTTCTGAATAGCAGAGTGTGCATCTACATTACACATTCCCTCCTTCAGCCACAGAAATCCCAACAAACAGCAAGATCAGAGCCTAAAGCAGTCTAACCTGTTGGGGTCCATGAAACTCCTGAGAGCAAAATCAAGTATTACTCAACTTTGTATCCCCCTCAGTGACTCACTAGGCAGGCATTCATCAAGTGACACTGAAAAGCTGCATCTGGGATATAGCCCTCAAATAGCCAAATAGGCTTGAGGCCAGGCTTGGTGTCACCCACCTTTAATCCCAGCAATCGGGAGGCAGAGGCAGGTGGATCTCTGTGAGAACAAGGCCAGCCTGGTCTACATAGTGAGTTCCAAGCCAGCTGGGCTACAGGGAGACCCAGCCTCAAACAAAATACTTGAGGCACTGGGCTCAATCCTCAAAACACCACACACCCACACCCACAGAGACACAGCAGAATTTCAAAGGGAAAATCCTCTCCTCCTTTATCAATCTTTGGTAGTAGCTCTTATTAAAAGAAAAAAAATCTCAAGAAACAACTCAAAAGCGCCCCCCCCCCCTTCTCCCAGCAGAGGACAGCACTCCCGGAAGCACTCACTGTATGCCTTCCTGACAAAACTGGGGGAAAGACAAGACACCTTTTACTTATCTTTGTATTTCCTACACTGGAGTTATTTTTTTAATGTATTGAATTAGCTAGGCATTCTCCTAAGCAGGAGATTAAATGGTACTTCGCCACAAATGCAATTACTACTAATTTCTCAGATAAAACTACCTCCTTCCCAGGTGAGTGAGGTGGGCGTGTGGACCTGTTTTCCCTGAGGGGTTTTGGGCACACCCAACACAAAGACCACCTAGAAAGCAGAAGAAAGGGACGTCTTTCCCTCCGCTGGGATCCCTGCCAGAGGCAAGAGTAGGCTGAACAGGGCAGTTTCCAGGAGGGGATGACTCTCCGCAGGGAATTTCAGGGAAAACCACAACCATTATTGCTCAGGCCAGACAGCTGCCAGGGAAGCAGCTCTGCCTGCGAAACGAAGCTAATAGAGGTGGGAGGCTGTATTCCATTACTAAGCTTTGGCGGGTTCCCTCCCAAGTTCCTCCACGTTTCAAAAATGTGAAAAGTGCAGTCGAAATGCCTGACTATAAACTACTGTGTCAAAGCGAAAAATAAAAGGGTGACAGGTAAGACAGTACTAGATACTACCAGAGTACAAAACATCCATCACTCCTTTCTGGGGCTTCTTCCAAAATCCCATCTCCTTTCCCGGCTGAAAAATAACTCCACCGCAGAGGCAGATGAATGAAAAGATGAGGATTTGGGTCTCCAAGGAGTCCTCGGTTTCTGTCACGTACACGGTTACAAACTTTGCATAAGTACAGAGGCTGGAAAACCTGGCACACACAGAAGACCCGGGCACCGGAAGCCACAGAAGTGGGCACTAGGATGCTGGGCTCCACTCTGCGTCTTCTTCTCAAAGCCAAGAGACTTCCAAGAGGCCACGAGCCCTCACCGCCACGAGGTGCAGGCTCCGCCGGGACCCGCCCGGGAACTCGGCGCGGAGCCCACCCGCGCTTCCCACGCTCCCTCCGTCGCGGACACTCACGCGCAGCCAGCCGGACAGCTCCCTCCGCGGCGGGAAGCCGCGGTCTCCGCGCACCGGCATCTCGCAGCGGGTCCCGCGCGTTGTTCTTGTTCTCGCCGCGGCTCAGCACTTCGACCTGCGGCAGCCGGAGCGCCACCACCGGGAGCGTCCCCTTTGTCCCTCCTCCCGCGGCGCCCGGCCGGCCCCGCGCGCGGTCACTGCGCCCCTGCCGGCCGGCGGGGGAAAGTCTCCAGTGGGCCGCTACCACCCCGCGCCGCGGGGCCGCCCGCACCCCCGCCTGTCCCATCGGATGGTTCGCTCCGCTGCGCGCCAGGAGCTACAGGTCCGCCCAGAGCGCGCGGCCAGGAAGCGCTGCGCCACTGGCCAGCGTTCGCGGGTCCCCGCAGGGCTCCCCACTGACAGAACCTGACTTCTCTTCCAAAGAGGACAGTTGGGGGAAAACCAAGTTTTCCATCTGAAGAGACTTGCGGGGCCCGCCAACACACATGCACAGTACCAAAATTTCTCAACTCTACCGCTCAAGTAGATTCCAAGGTTGTTCGGATTAAATACTAAAACAGGATTTTTCTGGACAGTGCCAGCCAGGCATATTGTCAATAACTCCAATAAAGAGACTGAAATTCCTCTCAGTCTCCAGCTAATATAAGATAAGGCTTATCTGACAGGATTCGTCTGATCCAACTGCGTATTTCAGAGTCCCCAAAGAATTGTGCGATTTGAATAAAATTGCCTTTGGGGACACAAATATTCAGAGTCAAGAATGGTACACTGATTAAACATGGCATTTGGGTTTGAGGGCTGAACCATGTAAGAAAAGCGTGGCCCAACCTCTGCTCCTCTCTTAGAGAGCAAACTTCCGCCTAAACCCGCAACTGGAAAGATAAAAGGTGAAAAGGTTGGAGGGCCACAGAGGAGATCCAGATGCCTATGCAGGGCTGACTCTGAAAAGGTTGCTTCACTTCCTGCCTAATCAGGACAAGTTTGGCAGTTTATGTGGAAAAACAAGTCCAGCAGATGCCTCTCTCAAAGTGTTACACTGTTGACCTCCTTTGGAGTAAGAAGTCCATGCCTCTGAGTAAAAGGACTATGAGTAACATTCCCACTTCACCTCCAGTCTCCAGACTGAGACACTGGCTTGTCTTCTTGAGGTGAGGTGTCACTCTCCTGATCCAAGCCATCTATTTAAAAAGGGTTCCTCAAATTAGGTGGTGCTGACTTACAGTGATGATTCCACTTGTGAATTGGTCACACCTTATTTAGGTGAGCTTATTACCATCATCAACAAAGGAAGGGCCCAGAATGTAGCAATTCATTTGCCTTTCTTTCCTAGAGTGTAGCTGTCCAGTAAGATGAGCCCTTGCCACCTGCAGGTATTTACATTTCACTTTAATTTTTATTTATTTATTTTTATTTTATGTGTATGAGTGTTATGCCTGCATGTATGTAAATGCACCCACCCTGTGCAGTACCCCCGGAGGGCAGAAGAGGGTGTGGGATCCTCTGGAACTGGAGTTACAGACCATTGTCAGCTGCCTTGTGGGCACTGGAACTTGGGTGTTCTGCAAGAGCAGCCAGTGCTCTTAAGACATGAGCCGACTCTCTAGCCCCCTACATTTCACTTTAAATTAACTAAAATGAAAAGGAATGCTGACAGATTGATATGTTATAATACCATTCTTCTGACACAATACCTGACAGTAAGCATTCTATAAACTATTGAAAAACTTGATTTAACTGATGTGCTGGCTTTGCTAATGGCAGTATAAATCAATATAATGCTCATGTGTCAGAGACTCTGTGTGTGCTCTTGCTGTGTAGATGTAGTCCAGGCTGCCTACAACCTCGAGATTTGCCTACCTTGGCCTCCAGAGTGCAGGCATGCACCACTATGTTTATCCCTAAATCAATACAACTCTTCAGAGGAGTAATTTATTAGTTCATAGTAATAAAGTATGGGATTACACACTTCAAAATCATTCCTGGAAATTGTTCATTCAGTTTTTTTTTTCCCCTTTTTGTTTAGTTTTTTTTTTTTTGAGACAGGGTCTCACTATGTAACCCTGGATAGCCTGGAACTCACTACATGGGCCAGACTAGCCTTGAACTCACAGAAAAAGTGTGCACCCACACACTGGCTCCAAAGAAGTGCCCCACAAGTACTAAGCACATCTGTCAACCTCAGCCCCATTTCCCCACACTTTCTTCCTGCCTCCAGGAGTCCATTACAGTAGACAGCAATCAAGGGGGAAATGGAAGTACTGAGGCTCCCCAGTAAGTTCAGGCTGGTCTGGAGGTTCTCCTTACTGACATGAGGATGAGGGTTAGGGAAAGCTTCCCAGAGAGTTTGCTAAAAGAGAAAGAAGATTGTGAGACAAACTAAGGAAAAAGATCATCTAGGTGAAAAGATTACATGGAGAAATGGGGTACATACCTGTTTGATGTGAAGTGGCCAGGCCAACGGGAACAGTTTGGCTTTAAAGGAGTGGGATCAAATTGCCATTTTTTATAAATCTGTTGCCTTTGGGGATGATGAGTTTTGGCAGTTGGGGCCTGGGGAACTATGGTAAGAATTTAATCAGTATAAACTATCTCTCTGTGGGAATGCAAACAGTATGTGACATGACTCTTAAGTTAGGAGGCCTTAGACAAGAGGAAGTCAGATTTAAGAGAAACTGAGGAAGTGGATCTACTAGTAGGCTGGATGACTGACCCGATGTGGGAGACCACAGGGAAGTGAGCCTAGCATGACTCTCAGGTTCGGTTCATGGCTTACTTAAGAGATGATAGTGCTTTGACCAAAATAGAGAATGCAGGACTGGGAGCATATCTTGGGTGGGGCCTGAGGAAGGACAATGAATTTAGTTACAATACTCAAGGGCTATGGGTCATCCAGGTGGAGATGTTCAGTAATTTAAGAAATATTTATCAAGTGTCTACTATATGAAGTAGTAACTGAGTACTGGGCTAGAGATCTGAGAACCATTAAAGTATAGTAAAAGTTGATGTCATAAAAGGGAATGAGGCTATTTAGACAACTGATGTACAGGGGCACGAGAAGACAGAAGATAGGGCCTGTCCGTTGGAATGTCAATATCCAGGGGTATTATTAACTCTCCAGAACAGAGATCAAAGAGGCACTGCCTCCAAGGTAGAGGAAGTCTTCTGGAGAAGACAAACCAAAAAGTCATAGGATTTAGTTTTACAAAGGGGAGTACAGCCAATACCTGGAACTGGGAGGAAGTCAAAAAAGAACTGATTTGGACTGGGGATGTGGCTCAGTTGGTAGAGTACTTGCCTAACATACACTAAGTCTTGCATTCAGTCCCCACACAAACAGCATAGTAGCACACTTGGGAGGTAGGGACAGGAGAATTAATAGTTCAAAGTTATCCCTCAGATATATAACGAGTTCAAGGGCAGCCTGGGCTTCATAGGAAGAACCTGTTTCAAATGAATCTAAAACAAAACATATACACACAAGTCAGGCCTGTAGTCTCAGCTATTGGGAGGGAGGTTGATCAAGTTCAAGGTCTGCTATAGAGTCAATTCAAAACCAGCTTGGGCAAGTGAGTGAGACCCCATCTCAAAATGAAAAATAAGAAGAGGACTGAGGATACAATTCAGTGGTAGGCTGCTTGCCTAGCACGTATCAGGCCCAGAGTTCAATCCCCAGTACAGAGAGACAGACAGACAGATAGACACACAAGTCAACTACAATATAAGAAATTAATATAGCAGGGGGCATGAATGGAGGAGGGGAGGTCTTAATTTGATTAAGAATTGTATGAAATGTACAAAACCTTAATAAAAATATTTTATAAAAAGAAAAAAATTAATACAGCAAGAAGAATGATAATGTAATTGTCAGTGAAAATGAACATGTTTGGGGGCTGGAGAGATGGCTTGGCCATTAAGAACAATAGCTGTTCTTGGCTGGGCGTGGCGTCTCATGCCTGTAGAGGCATGGTGGATCTCTGTGAGTTCAAGGCCAGCCTGGTCTACATAGTGAGTTCCAGGCCAGCTGGGACTACAGGGAGGCCCTGTCTCAAAAAGACCAAAAAAATAAAAAATCTGTCTTCTGTTCTTGCAGAAAACCCGAGTTTGAATCCCAGCACCCACATGGCGGCAAACAACTGTCTGTAATTCCAGTTCCAGGGTATTCAACAGCCTCTTCTGTCCTCCAAGGTCATTGAACGATAAGGGTGCAATTACATAAATGCAGGCAATACACACATACACATAAAATAATAATAAAAAGAAAATGAACATGTTTTATCTAACCTGTGATAACAATAATAAAAGCATGAAAATATGTAAAAGAATTGGATAGTATATAGGAAAAATGTTTTGATGACAGGATTATGAATACATTTTTTCTTTTACAATCAGTTAATGTTTCACAATAGATCTTTTTTTTTTTTTAAGATTTCCCAGTGTGAATTACAATGTATAAAGTTTTTGAAATAAGTTTGAAGAACTCAAATGACTAGGGGTGGTAGGAGGGAGAGGCAGGTGGATCTCTGTGAGTTCGAGAGCAGTATAGTCTACATAGAGTTCCAGGCCAACTGGGGCTACAGGGAGACCCTGTCTCAAGGGGGGAGACGGGGAACCCCTTTTAAAAAAAAAAAAAAAAAAAAAAAAAAAAAAAAGAACTCAAATAAGTGTAAAGAACTAGATGCTTCTGATCACCAGCCAGATGTGGCAATGAACACCTTTAATCCTGAAGCACTTTGTGTGAGATCAAGGCCAGCTGGGAAAACAGACCCTGTCTCAAAAAGACATATATATATAAAATCACAGACAGAAAAAAGAATCTAAGCAGGAAGCCAGAGCATGGTGATAGCCACCTAGCATTTGAAAGGCTGAAGTAGGAGAATCTGAGTTCAAGGCCAGCCTGGGCTACACTGCCAGTTCCAGGACAACCTGACCAAAAATGAAGAAAGAAGAGGAAGAGACAAAGGGAAGAGGAGGAAGAATAAGCAAGGGAGGAAGAGAAAAAACAAACCAACAAAAGACTAAGGATATGCCTTAGTAGTCAAGTGTTTGCCTAGCATGTGTGAGCAGCTAGGTCAGCACTGAAAAAAAAATTAAGATTTGGAATCTATATGCAGAGACACACACAGAAAATTTATATACATATGTGTCGGTGTATATATATTTGCAAACTGGCAGTGAAAGTGTATAGGCTGAGTTAGGTATGATGCACACTACAAGGCAGGACTGAAACCACACAGACACACCCCTTCAGCAAACATTTCTTAAATGCCTACCATGTCCCCTGGGACAGGTACAGAGATAAAGACACACTTAATAGGGACTTGCTCACAGTATGATGAGAGAAAGATATGTAAACCAATGATGGCAAGTCAAAAGAAACACTCAGGCAGTAGCTAAAGCCCCTATGGGAGACCTAACATGGTTCAGAAAGAAAAGGCTTCCCTTACCTTCCTGGTGACATCATCTGCTCCCAAACCCCTATACCCCCTCACTCCAAACATCAGTTTTTGATAACCACCTTGCAAGACCCTTCCACAGCACCATCCTACCCGGAAAGCCACATGGGAGGCATCTCAGGTTCTGCTCCCCCTCCTGCCTGCACTTTTAACTGTCACATATTAATCCTTTCCTATTCTACTTTGGTTTATTTTTTTCCTTTGGGGGGGAGTGGGGTCTGGGGACTGACTACTTTGCTTCCCAAATCCTCCATTCCCAAAGCTCTATTTACTTGAAAATGGAAATTCTATTACCATGCATTGATGCCTAACTCCCACCTTGATAGATTAATAATAGTTTTTTGTTTGTTTGTTTTTTTCTTTTCAGTGCTGGAGACAGAATCCAGGGCCTCATGAGCACTTACCTACCAAACATACAGCTGACAGCTGAACTACATGCCCAAGCCCTAAGTGATGGGCCTCGTTCAAATCAATGACCATGTGCTGTTTTGGCAGCACTTACTAAAATTAGAATCAAGAGAGATTAGCACAGCTCCTGCACAAAGATGAAACACAAATTCATGAAGTATTCGATATTTTTTGCAAATATGAGCGAGCTACAATGATATATGCATATGAAAACATCCAGGTGAGACCCATTATTTCATATACTAACTGAAAAGTCAATAAAAATAAAAATTAAAAAATACTCATCGAAGCCGAAGCCGGGTGTGGTGGCGCACGCTTTTAGTCCCAGCACTTGGGAGGCAGAGGCAGGTGGATCTCTGTGAGTTCAAGGCCATCCTGGTCTACATACAGAGTTCTAGGCTAGCTGGGACTATAGGGAGACCCTGTCTCAAAAAGACCAAAAAAAAAAAAAAAAAAAGTCATCAACAGACCACACATAATAGTGTATTCCTTTAATGCCAGCACTCAAGAGGCAGAAACAGATGGATCTCTGTGAGGTCAAGGCCAGCCTGGTCTACAGAGAGAATTCCAGACTAGCCAAGGCTTTTGTAGTGAGACCCTGTCTCAAAAAAAAAAAAAAAAAAAAAAAGACATGAATAATGAAAAAATAAGTTAACTTAGAAACTATAATCCAGGGCTGGAGCGATGACTCATCTGTTAAGAGTATTGGCTGCTCTTGCAGAGGACCCAGGTTCTGTTCCTAGCACCCACATAAAAATAAGCAAATAAATAATTTTTTTTAACTTTTTAAAAATTTTTTATTTTATGTGTATGCATGTATTGCCCGCATGTAGGTAAGAGCACCTGTGTCCTGCAATGCCCTCGAAGGTCAGAAGAGGCTGTCAGATCCCCTGGGACTGGAGTTACGGACAGTTGTTAGCTGCCATGTGGGTGCTGGGATTCAAACCTGGGTCTCCTGCAAGAATAACCAGTGTTCTTAACCACTAAGCCATCTCGCCAGCCTGCCCACAAATAAAATTTTTTTAATTAAAAAAAAAGGAAACCATAATTCATAATAATTACCAAAAGAAAACCACAGGATCAGAGATTATCTAATTCCCAAAGCTATGGCATTATAGCTCCTAATGTTCTGTTTGCAACAAAAAAATTACAAGATGTATAGCTGGATAATACTTGTTGGGTATATTTTAATTGGTGTAGTTTGCTAGGATTTCACAGCTGGTAGAAAATATGATCTGAGCCAGGTGTGGTGGTGCACATCTTTAATCCCAGCACTCAGGAGGTGGGGGCAGGCAGATCTCTGTGAGTTTGAGGCCAGTCTGGTCTACCTAGTGAGTTCCAGGACAACTGGAGCTACAGGCAGAGCCTATCTCAAAAATACCAAAACAAACAAACAAAAAAGCCATCATCTGTAGGATTTCACTTTACATGATATCACCAACAATTTTAGAGCCAAAAATTCTTGCAACTTTTAAGATTTTATTTTTATTTGTGCGTGTATGAGTGTGTGTGTGTGTGTGTGTGTGTGTGTGTGTGTACACACCTGAGGAGGCCAGAAGTGTCAAATCTCCGGAAGATGGAGTCACAGGTGTGAGCTGTACAACATGGGTGCTGTGAACCAAATCCCAGTCCTCTGCAAGAGCAGCTGATACTCTTAACTGCTGAGCCACCTCTCCAGTCCCAAACCTTACATTTTATTTATCTTTATTTTCATTTTCATTTTATTTTATTTTTCTGAGGCAGGATCTCACTAAGTAAACCCAGCTGAACAGGAACTCATTATATATAGACCGTGCTGGCTTTTGCCTGCCTCTGCCTCCCAAATACCGGGATTAAAAGTATGTACCACCATACCCAGTAAAACTTGCAACTTTTAAGAATATTTCTAGTGTCTGAAAATAAAATATATTCTGTTTAATTGATGAAAAATGGTATCTATGTCTCTACCTACACAACTCAGTGAAGATTCCAATATTAGGATTTCTTGTGTTCATATATTTATTAGGCAAAATCAATTAAAAAAATTTTTTTTCTTTGGTCTTTTTGAAGCAGGGTCTCCCTGTAGCCCCAGCTGTCCTGGAACTCACTATGTAGACCAGGCTGGCCTTGAACTCACAGAGATCTGCCTGCCTCTGCCTTCCTAGTGCTGGGATTAAAGGCGTGCACTACCACGCCTGGCTAAAATCAATTTATTTTTCATTCATTACGTCATCTAATATGATTATAAACATGTCAGTAAAAATGATGATGATTCTAGCAATATTACACAGTATGGAAAGCTTCCTTTAATTCCATCAGTCATGGACTTATAAAGACTAGAAACAGCTATTTATTTGCAGGCTCTCATATGGCACTTAGAAACATAAACTTAACATGTACATTATAAACTACTAGAAAGTTCTCAGGCCTGCTTCCATCTTTTGACCAATTAAAGATTCTTGGTTCACCCTTGGAAGCAATGTCTCAAGTTGACTAGGAGCTGATTTGCAGCTGCCGGCCTTCTAGATTCTCCTTAGATCACAATGTGTGGAAAAAGCAGAGAGCTGTCCAGACATTCCAGAGTCTCAAAGAGCCAGTTCCCCACAAATGATCTTCTGGAGCTTTTAACTGCAGGATGGTTGCTATAGAATACTGTATTAGTTACTTTTTTGTTGCTGTGATAAAACCCCGTGACCAATGGAACTTATAGAAGAAGAGAGTATTTGGCTTACAGTTTCAGAGGGTTAGAGTCCACACTGGTGGGGGAAGCACGGTGGCAGAAGTGGCTGGAGCAGAAAGCCAAGGAATTACATCTTCAGGCAGGCACAGGAAGCAGAGTGTAACTGGAAATTTGGCAAGGCTTAAGAACGCTCAAAGCCTGCCCCTAGAGATATGCTTCCTCCAGCACGGCCACACTTCCTAAAGTTTCCAGAACCTTCCCTAAACAACGTCAAAACTGGGGGCCAAGTGTCCAAATACTTGAAGCCTATGGGGGACATTCTCATTCGAACCACCACAAATATTTACATTTTTAATTAAATTTTACACCAATGAATTTTGCAGAAATGATTAAATGTTTACTAAAAAGCACTTGACAGCTCAGAAAAGCACAAAAATTTTTTTGTCTTTTTTTTACATTTCTGTGTGTGTGTGTGTGTGTGTGTGTGTGCGCATGCGTGCTGCCACCCGAGCATTCCATGGCATGAGTGTGGAGGTCAGTGGACAACGTGCAGGAGTCAATTCTTTCCTTCTACCATGTGGGTCAGGTCATCAGTCTTGATGGCAAGCACCTTTACCCACTGAGCCATCTCGCTGGCCCGAGACAATTTTAAAAATTATCTAAAGTCCTCTGAAATTAGACAAATATTCTAGACATAAACCCATACAGACGGTTACATGGATGACAACCCAGAAAGCAGAATAATTTTAACAAAAATGAGACTATACTACAGTATTTGAACTTAAAGTGGTAAATGTCAGTAGAATATGATCATGTACAAGGCCCTGGGTTCATTCTCTACCACTGAGGGGGGAGGGGACCCATCACAAGAACGACTGAATTTGAACAGAATAAATTCATAAAGGCAATCTAAATACTTATTCAACATGATGTATTAATCCCCAAAAGGATCATCAAAAAGTAAAGAAAGGGGTTTCCCCCCAAAAGTTTTACAATGGTGAATTTCAAAAAATATGTCAAAAATAATTTAAAAAATAAATACGAAAAACATTATGAAATTTGTTGTTTTCTAGATTATGTTTTTATTGCAGAAAGTCTCTCTTCTCAACACTTGCCTCTTCCCAGCTGTCTCTCTGGATCCAGCCTCACCATCCCCTCCCATCCCATCCAGTTCTCCAGCAGCCAAGGTGATCTTTAATCAGGTAACTCCATCTTGTCACTTTTTGTGTTTAAACTCTTAAGGGACCACTAATCACTGGAAATGTCATCAATCCAAATTTCCTGCTAAAGTCTCTGTTAAGTGCTCCAAGTCTCTGTCTCCTCCCTGCTTTGTATGTTAAAGCCTTAATCCCCAATGCAATACTTGTAAGATAATTAAACTTGTTAGATTTAAGAATGGGACCCCAGGGACTGGGGAGATGGCTGGGTAGATAAAGTGCTCAAGCTTGAGGATGGGAGTTCAGATCCCTAGTGCCCACATCAAAGCCAGGCAGGAGTGGAGGCCCACCTGTAATCTCAGCATAGAGGTGAAGGACAGGCTAACTAGACTAACTGAATCATAAAGATCTGGGTTGAACAAGAAATGCCTCATAAATAAAGTGGAGGATAATCAAGGATAACACTCAACATCAACCACAGGCCTCTACATACCTGCATGTACATAACTGCATACATGTTCAGGGAACAGGCAGTTATTAAACACACATACACACAACACACACTGTGCACATCAACACACATACACTCAATGCAACACACTACACATGCACACAAGAGGCCCTTGAAATGGGCCATTGACATATTCTCTCTCTCTCTCTCTCTCTCTCTCTCTCTCTCTCTCTCTCAAAGGCTAAACTAAAAGGGGAAATAGCTATAAGCCAGCAAAAGAAGGGGGTCTTCAAGAACGGAATCTGCCAACACCTGGATCCTGGACTGCCTAGCCTCCAGAATTGAGAAGTAAAGGCCTGTGACTTGAGCACCTCCCCCGACCCCCCAGTTTATGGTACTTTGCTGCAGCAGGCAGAGCTAAAAGAGCCATTAAGACCTGCATGAGCACCCCCACTTCTCCAAGCTCACCTCCCATGCAGCCTCCCATGCTCACTGCCTGAGGTCACACCAGGCTTTATTTGTGGCAGTGGCTCCTGAGACCCTGCCAGGCTCATTCCAGCCCCATAATCTTCATCAGAGATTTTCTGTCTATGCTGTCAAGCCATCTCCTAATTCGATTTTTTTTTTCTTGTTTTGGTTTGGAGGAGCATGGTCTTACTATATAACCTGGGCTAGCCTAGAACTCATGATCTTTCTGCCTCAGTCTCCCAAGGTTACAGGTGGGCACCATCATGCTCTGACTTCCTGACTAAATTCTTCACTCCACCAGAATTATGAAGCATCCTCAAGTGGGCACCAGGAAACAATGCCCTGAAAAGAAAGTGAAGTTAGAGATAGAGCAAGGATGTAGAGGAATCTATGAAATAAGCCTTTCAGGGAACAGGCAGGTGTGAAGGGCCAGGAGTCCTGGGTGGTCTGGCTAGGGGAAGAGCAGTTTAGAGAGGCATAATAGGAAGGCCCTGGCCAAAGATAACAGATTATCCACATCTTCCTCTTTTGAACTTTATTGTTATTACTGGCAATACATTACTGTGGATGTTACTGTTGTGTTGAAAAGATGTTATTGTAAGTACAAAGTAGACTCATAGAGATAATGGTGCCTTTCTACTGCCTTCTCCTCTACCTGCCAATGGCACACGTCCCAAACCTCAGCATCCTCTCCCTGGTATTAAGAACCTGGTAATATTTCTGGATATGATGGGTTTAGCTGACCTCAACGGTGACAAAAGAATTAGCCGCACAGTTCGAATTCACCTTTGGCCTGGAGGGATTAAGAGTCAAGAGGGCTAGCAAGATGACTCAATGAGTAAAAGTGCTAAACCTGAAGACCTGAGTTTCATCCCCAGAACCCAAGTGGTGGAAGGAGAGAACTGACTCTCTCTCTCTCTCTCTCTCTCTCTCTCTCTCTCTCTCTCACACACACACACACACACACACACACCAATAACTACATAAATAAGTTTTCAAAAGAGCTTGAGGAGGCCCTGCACTGCTATTTGGGAGGAGCTCAGGGTTGGAAGGAGGCAGTGATAGTCTAGGCTGGCCTTGAACAAGCTTTTAGGTGACTTCCAGGCTAGTCTGGGTGTGCTCAGGCCACAAGCAGAGGTCAAGGCTCAGCATCCCAGGCTCCTCCACAGAGACTGAGTGGGTCTGACAAGGGTCTGGGAAAATGGACACTTTTAAGCTTATACCCTCATCATCACAAAGGTTTGGTAAATTTGGCAAAAGGCACATTGTCACAATTCTCTTGTCACCAAACAGATTACAATTTTGAAGGCAAGTTTGTTTGTTTGGTTTGGGGAGGAGTTGTTTATGCATTTGTTTTGTTTTTTGAGACAGTCTCATTATGTAACGCTGACTGGTCTGGAACTCACAATGTAGACCAGGCTGGCCTCAAATTCATAGAGATCTGCCTGCCCCGGCCTCCTGAGTGCTGGGATTAAAGCTGTGCACCACCACGCCCAGCAAAACCAGGGTTTTTGTTGTTATTGTTTGTTCATTTGTTTCTGCTTCTAAGACAGTCTGGTTTATTTGCCCAGGATAGCCTAAAAATCCTGGTCTCATGTGAGCCTCCCCCACCTCAGCTTCCCAAACAGCTAAGATTACATGCTTATACCACTGCCCCTCCAAAATATTTAGGAATTTAGAAAAGAAATTAGTTGTAAAATGTGGTCTACAAAAAAAGTCTGTTTATATTTATTTACATGTTTGCATGTACACATATACTTGAATATCAATTACTATTTTTGTATACATGGTAACTGTTAAATTCCTCAAAAGATACAACAGATCAGGAAGCACTAAAACACAGCTAGTGTGGTGGTGCATGCCTGTAATTCCTGTACTCTAGATGCTGAAGTAGGAGGAACAGTAGTTTGAGGCAGGTCTCCAAGTTTCAGGTCAGCCTGGGCTGCACAGACTCTCAAAACCCCAAATGTTAGTGAGATCATTTCTTAAAAGAAACAATTAACAAAACTAAATAAATAAACAAAAATGCCTACAGCTGGGAACACAGCTCAGTAGTACCTGCCCAGTATGCACAAAGCGCTGGGTTCAATCTTCATCCCAGAAAGCAATAATAAAATATCACCAGCTGAGCCAAGTACTCTTAGTAATTGTAATTGGATAAGCATGCCCCTCCCAGGTTCTCTGAATAGATACTCATGATACTAAATTCAACCCTAGACACCTAGGTGTCCACTAGCTCTTTTGCTACCTGTTATATTTCATATGAATGTTGTTAGAGGGTGAGAGGTGTAGCTCAGCGGTAGAATATGTGCTTAGCATGTGAGAGGCCCTGAGCTCAAACCCCAGCACTGAATTTTTTTTTAATTTTTAAAATATATTTATTTTTGTGTGTATGAGTGTTTTGCCTGCATGTATATAAGTGCACTACATGTGTGCAATGCCCATGGAGGCCAAAAGAGAGTGTTGTGTTAGATCCCTGGAACTAAAGTTATGGATAGTTGTAAGCCACAAATTGGTGCTTGTCCTCTGGAAGAGCAGACAGTGCTCTTAACTGCTGAGCCATCTCTCCAGCCCAAAAATAATTTTTAAACTCCTCCAAATATTGCTGACTATCCTTTCATGAAGAATAATCCATCTGTAAGAATATATAGGCTGGGGTTGGAGAGATGGCTCAGCAGTTAAGAGCACTCACTGTCTGCTCTTGCAGAGGAACCGGATTCAATTCCCAGCACCCACATGGTGGCTGACAACCATCTGTAACTGCAGTTTCAGGGGATCTGACACCCTCTATGACCTCCAAAGGCATTGCACAGTGCAGGTGCACTTTTATTGATTGATTTATTATAAATATTTATTTAATGGTCCAATAGTTAACCACTTGAGTCATTTTAAAGATTTGTTTATTTATTTATTTATTTATTTAGTCTTTTTGAGACAGGGTCTCCCTGTAGCCCCAGCTGTCCTGGAACTCTCTATGTAGACCAGGCTGGTCTTGAACTCACAGAGATTCGCCCTCCTTTGCCTCCCAAGTGCTAGGATTAAAGGCATGTGCTACAATGCCAGGCTCTGGCATTTTTATTTTTTTAAAAAAAGAATATATAAGCTGGGTGTGGTGGCGCACGCCTTTAATCCCAGCACTTGGGAGGCAAAAGCAGGCGGATCTCTGTGAGTTCAAGGCCACCCTGGTTTACAAAGTGGGTTCCAGGGAGGCGGGGCCCCAGGGAGACCCTTTTCCAAAAAAACCAAAAAAAAAAAAAAAAAAAAGGAATATATAGTCAGGCATGGTGGTATATGCCTTTAATCCCAGCATTCAGGAGGCAGGGGCAGGCAGATCTTTGTAAGATTGAGGCCAGCCTGGTCTACATAGTGAGTTCCAGAGCAGCTGTGGCTACAGGGAGACTCTATCTCAAAAAAAAAAAAAAAAAAAAAAAAAAAAGATTTGATGCACATCAAAAGCTAGAATACATTATTCTTTAAGTATAGGAACCAGCGAGATGGTCAGTAGGTAAAAGATGAAACACTTGTGTGGGGCTGGAGAGCCGGTTCAGCAGTTAAAAGCCCTGGCTGCTCTTGCAGAGAACCTCAGTTTGGTTCTCAGTACACACAGTGGCTAACAACCGCCTGTCTGTAAACTCCAGTTCCAGGGGATCTGACACCCTCTTCTGACCTCTGTGGGCATTGCATGACACAGATATACTTACATACATGCAGGCAGTATACTCATACACATAAAATAAAAATAATAAATAAAATATTTTTAAATAAAAAATTAGGAAAAAGGGCTGGAAAAATGGCTCAGTGGTTAAGAGCACTGACTACACTTGCGGAGGACAAAAAAAAGAAATATGTAAATCACTGAGTTTCAAGAAGGGTATTTTATTTCTTTACAGATATATACATATAAACTATAAGAGTACAGCATTTAAATGTATAATGTTCAAATGTGAAGATGACTAAAGCACTTAAATATTTCTAAAACTTCTTCCTTTTCATTAAAAGCACAAGAACAGAGTCAGTGAAATAGTTCAGCTTGGTAAAGGCACTTTCTGTGCAAACCTGAGGACCTGCTCGATCCCCAGAATCTATGTAAAGGTGGAAGGAGAGAAATGACTCCACTAAGTTGTAAATTTAAAATATAATAAAGTAGGGGCTGGAGAGATGGCTCAGTGGTTAAGAACACTTGTTGTTCTGGCAGAAGACCCAGGTTCGAATCCCAGCACCCACATGGCAGCTAACAACTGTCTGTAACTCCAGTCCCAGGGGATCCAACAGCCTCTTCTGACCTCCATGGGCATTGCACAACATGGGTGCACTTACTTACATGCAGGCAATACA
>NW_008327467.1:210113-217409 GCF_000622305.1 Nannospalax galili
TTTAATAAATTTAAGTAATTTACTACATATTTCACTTATAATTGTATTTTATATAATTATATCTTATAATTTGCTACTTAAATTGTTAATATGCAATCATAAGCATTAATATTTTTAAATATTTTTTTTATTGAATAAATGTTTTGCCTTCATGTATGTATGTGCACTACATGCATGCCTGGTGCCTTCAGAGGCCAGAAGATGTCATATTCCCTGGAACTGGTGCTACAGACAGTTTTTATCTGCCATATGGGTGGGGGCAACCTAACCTGGGTCTTTTGCAAGAGCAACAAGTGTTCTTAACCACCGAGCCATCTCTCCAGCCCCAATAAAACCAAACCCATGTTATCTCCAGATTGACAGCTGCCATCCCTACACTGGTCACCTACTGAGGGCATCTTGGCCCCATGTAGACTTTGCCCTGGACAGTAGATAACGGCTTATTCTTGGGAGAGCTTCAGCTACTGACTAGGCTGCCCCATGTCCCCACTACAGAGCAAGCACAAACTGGCCTCAGATACCTGCCATCTGCTGAGCCCTCTTATCCAACTCTCATCCGGTCTTTGTGATCACATAGCAGAAGAGAAAACTGGCCTGGCAAAGAGATAGAGTGTGTGCCATCTGTACCCTAATTATGTCCACAGGTCCCATCTCTCTCCTAGCTGCTCACCATGTGTATTCAAGTGGAATAAATGGTGACTGGAATGCTTGGGCTTGGTCTCTTTGCCTCTGCCCCAGGGCTTCTGAGAGAGCTTGCTTGGCTGTGTTCTCAGAGGTTGACAAGCACCAAGCTAATCCCACACTCCCAGAATAATGGAAGAAGTAAGAGGGTGGGAATCGCAAAGTGTGTGCACAGGAGGCACATCAAAATCTTTTTTTATTATTATTTTTATTTTATGTGTGTGCATGTATTGCCCGTGTTATGGAATGCTCCCAGAGGTCAGAAGAGGCTGTCGGATGCCCTGGGACTGGAGTTACAGACAGTTGTTAGCTGGCACATGGGTGCTGGGAACCTAACTCAGGTTCTTTGGAAGGGCAGCTAACTGCTGAGCCATCTCTCCAGCCCTACCTGATCCACATTTTTAAGCAAACTAGCCAAGAGTGATTTTCAGGAGACCCCAAACTAAGCTCCTTGAGATTTACATTCTAAACACCAAATCAAACGATATTTTACTTTTCTTTTTCAGAACCCATCCAGCTATTATTCCCAATGACACTATTTTTCAATCCATCTCTTCTCTTCCTTATGTTGTCTGGCATTGTTGGAACCACACTCCAGGAGTTAAAGTCTTAGGACTCTTGATCAAGCATCTTGGGAAAGCATCTGTCTTTCATGCCACAATTATTCTTCTACTCGAAAGGCTTCAGAAGAGACAGATTAACAAATGAGGAAGACTCTTTTTTTAATTTCTTTTTGGTGTTTTTTCATTTGTTTGCCTGTTTGGTTTTTGTTGTCTTCTGGGATTCTGTGGTTGTTCCTGTTGTTTTTTAATCTAGTTTTAAAATTTTATTAAATAAATCAATCTATTTATTTTTATTTTATATATGAGTGTTTTGCCTGCATGTATGTAAGTGCACACGTGTGCCTTCTGCCCATGGAAGCCAGAAGTGGGTATCAGATGCCCTGGAACTGGAGGTATAGTTAATTGTAGGCAGCCATGTGGGTCCTGGTAACTAAACTCAGGTCCTCTGCAAGAGTAGCCAGTGCTCTTATCCATTAAGCCATCTCTCCAGCAGCCCCTATTTCTAGCCCCTATTTGAATTTGCAGTTGTTCCCCTGCCTCTGACTCAATTGTACTGGGGTTATGGGCAAAAACCCTTACAGGAAGCCTCTTTCAACGTGTATCAATGGAGTTAATTATTTTAGTAATCAGACTTAAAATCAAAATTAAAACCAATTTTAGATATGTGCTATTATTTTGACTTCTTAATATCAATAATTACATTTTAACAATAATATCAAATAGCAATAATTATAACCAAGTGATAGCATATGTTTTTTCAAAAGTCAAGTATTATGGGGCTGGAGAGATAGCTCAGCGGTTAAGAACACTGTTCTTGCAGAAGACCCAGGTTCGAATCCCAGCACCCACATGGCAGCTAACAACTGTCTGTAACTCCAGTTCCAAGGGATATGACAGCCTCTCTGTCCTCCACAGGCATTGCACAACACAGGTGCGCTTACCTACATGCAGGCAATACACGCATACACATAGAATAAAAATAAAAAAAAATTTGGGGGGGGGTCTTTTTGAGACAGGGTCTCCCTGTAGCCCAGGCTGGCCTTGAACTCACAGAGATCCGCCTGCCTCTGCCTTCCCAGTGCTGGGATTAAAGGCGTGCACCACCACGCCCAGCATAAAAAATTTTTTTAAAAAAGTCAAATATTATGGAGGCAGGTAGATCTCTGTGTGTGAGTTCAAAGCCAGCCTGGTCTCCATAGTGAATCCAGGACAGCTAGGGCTACAGGGAGACCCTATCTCAAAAAGACCAAAAAAAAAAGAGTCAAATATTATGATTAGGTGTGAGGGATGATGTTGCCCAGGGTCTTTTCTATTCTCATTATACCAGATAACTTCCAAATGAATCCAAATTTGGGCTGAACTGAAAATTGCTGTCACCAAATGTTTTGAATAAAATATCAAAACCAGGACTCAAGGATGACCTCGCATCAGTTGAAAGCTTGGTGCCATTTCCCCAGGTTAAGTGGAAATCATAGAAAAAGCTCTTCCAGGTTCTTGCACAGCCACTACACAGGGGACCCAAAGGACATCTGCACTCAGTGTAACCACTGAGTGCCACTGGACTACCTCTCTACAGGAAAAGTCTGTCCATCTGAAGTGCTCAGGCCGAACTCACATCAAAGACCTAAAGTCAGTGACCCATACCCAACATGGCTGACCATGGAGGAGAAAGTGTTACGGAGAATGGAAGGTGATGGCTGGGAAAAGGGATGAAGATCCAGGCTTGGCAGTACAGGACTGTAATCCCAGCTACGAGGAAGGCCAAGGCAGGAGGATCCAAAGTTGAAGGTCAGCCTGGGCAACTTAGTCTCAACATAAAAGTGTAAAAAGGATACAGCTCTGTGGTAGAGCACTTGCCTAGCACACTCAAAGCTGTGGGTTCAGTCCCTAGACACAGGGATTTCTTCCAGGTATTTGGCAATGAAAAGTAAGAGAAAACTGGAGCTCTGGGTTATCTCTGGGTCCTTTAAGAGTATAATTGAATGTGTGCTGCAGAGCCTAGTTTGTGTAGTACATGTGTGTGCTATACCTAAGAAGTTCAAGCTAGGTGTGGTGACACACAGCTGTTATTCCAGCTTTCAGAAGCATGAGTCAGGAGGATGGAGGCCAGCCTAGGGTACATAGCAAGTTTAAGGTTAACTTGGACCACATAGAGAGACCCTGTCTTTAAAAAAAAAAAATCAATCAATCAATCAATCAATCAATCTATCTATCTATCTATCTATCTATCTATCTATCTATCTATCTATCTCTATCTATCTATCTATCTATCTATCTATCTATCTAGCTATCTAGCTATCTAGCTATCTAGCTATCTAGCTATCTAGCTATCTAGCCATCTAGCTATCTAATCTAATCTATCTATTTCCAGGCATAGTGGCACATGCCTTTAATCCCAGCACTCTGTGAGTTTAAGGCCAGCCCATATATATATTTATATGTATATATACATTTGTTTTACATATACATAAAATGTCCAAATATCATGGATTTCAGGGACAGGCAAGAGGACCAACACTCACCATTTCCAGAGTAAAGCATGTCCTCCTCTTTATTTGAAAACACACATTTAACTCTTAAGTAAACAGTAGAAAGTTAAAAAGAATGAAGTTCTCTTAGTTTTTTATTTTTCTTCCAATTAAATAGCATACTAGTGTCCCCTGGTGATGAAAGCTGACTTCAATTGCTAATATTACAGACCCGTCTAGTTAGTATGTGGAGCGTTGCTCTCTCACTTTAAATACTTAAGGCAGGAAGGTACACAATTATTGTGTAGGGATGGATAATGCTTCCTATGAGGTCTGCATAGCAGGAGAATTGCTAATTTGCTCAAATCTCCGAATGCTGAACAATTCCAAGAGGACACACAAACAAATCCAAGTAAATACAAGTTTAAGAATGAACACAGTCATAGAGCAGTACATTTACAAACAAGCTGGTTTAAGAAAGAAATTAAGGGGCCGGGTGTGTGCCACACACCTTTAATTCCAGCACTCTGGAGGCAGAGGCAGGTGGATCTCTGTGAACTCAAGGCCAGCCTGCTGGTCTACATAGAGAGTTCCAGGCCAGCTGGGGCTACAGGGAGACCTGTCTCAAAAAGATGGGAGGGAGGGAGGAAGGGAGGGAGGGAGGACGGACGGACGGAAGGAAGGAAGGAAGGAAGGAAGGATCAAGACATCTATACTCAGATAATCTATATGTTCTATGTTCTTTTAAAAGATGTAAATGCCCAGTGTGGCAATTCATATCTATTTTCCTAGTACATGGGAGGCAGAGGCAGGAGGATCACAAATTCAAGGCCATCCTCAGCTGTATGGTGAACTACATGAGATCCTGTTTCAAAACAACAAAAACGAGCCATTCGTGGTGGCACATAACTTTAATCCCAGCAGCACTTGGGAGGCAGAGGCAGGTAGATATCTATGAGATCAAGGTCAATCTGTTTACATAGTAAGTTCCAGTCCATCTCGGGCTACAGGGAGACCCTGTCTCAAAAAACCAAAACCAAACCAAAACAAAAAATAAAAATAAAAACAAGGACTGGGAAGATGACTCAGTTGGTGAAATCCACAACCCTAAAATCCATGTAAAACCTAGTCATGGTGGCATGTGCGTGCAACCCCAGCACTGAGAAGACAGAGACAGGTAGTAGGTTCCAGGGGCTTGCTTGCAAAACAGCAAGCTTCGGGTTTAGTGACAGAACTTGTCTCAAAAAATAAAGTGGGAATTAGAGAGATGACTCAGTGGTTAAGAGCACTGGCTGCTCTTACAGAAGACCAGGGTTCAGTTCCCAGGATCTACGTGACAGCTAACAATCATCCTTAACTCCAGTTCCCAGGGATCTGTTGCCTTCTTCTGGCCTCCAGGGGAGTTGCACACATGGGTGCACTTATACATACAGGCAAAACACCACATTACTACCACCATCACACCATTACCCATAATCCCCAGCACCCATTTTATTTTTCTTGCAGTGCTATGGGTAGAAACCAGGGCCTCAAATATGCTAGTCAAGTGCTCTACCACGGAACTACACCCCATTCTACAACATAGTCCCTTTCTTTTGTGAGTGATTTTTATTCTTGTTATTGTTGCTTGTGTCTTTTGAGCTGGTCTGGAACTCAGTATGCAGACCAGGCTGACCTGGAACTCACAGAGATTCTCCTGATTCCGAGGGCCGGGATTAAAGGTGTGCGCTGCTATGGCTGGGTTTCTTTCATGACTTTTAAAAGCTTTATAACCCTAATAATTTCCCTGCAGACACTTTAGATAAGACAGGATTGTGAAACATAGGAGTATCTTATGCACTCAGTGTAGCTCAGGGAGAGAAGGCACATACAAAACTCCAAATTCAGTCCCTCCCTGACACCAAAAAAAGAAAGCAGGACAAAATAATGTATCTTATCTAGAAACTGAAGAACCCAAAGGTACCAGATTAGAATACTGATCTTCACAAACAGTGCTTTGCCCAGTGAACTAAAAGGAAATACAGTGCGGCAGAAACAAAATGAGTAGCCAGTGGAGCACAGGAAGACGAAACCAGCCCACTGTGGGCTCTGTGGCTCCTTAGGTTTACTCTTAACATCACTACCATCTGCTTCAGACCTATGAAAATGGCAAGTCTGCATGGTTGAGGCTGGTGGCTGTTTCTGTGGGCAGCCTACTACGCTCTCTTCCATTTCAGAAATCCAAATGGAGAAGTCCACACACCCAACACTTTGCAGTGGGACCTCATTTGGAGACAGGGTATTTAATCAAGCTAAACTGAGATCTGTAAAGTAGATCCTAGGTAGACATGGTGTCTGTGTCTGTGATTCCAGCACTCAGGAGATGGAGGCAGAAGGATCAGAAGTTCAAGATTATCCCTGGTTACATATCTAGTTTGAGACCTGCCTGGGCTATATGAGATCCAGTCTTAAAATAATAATAATAATAATAATAATAATAATAATAATAATAGGGCTATAGAGATGGCTCAGTAGTTAAAAGCGCTGGCTGCTCTTACAGAGGACCCAGATTTGGTTCCCATCATTCTCATGGTGCTAACAACCATGTGTAACTCCAGTTCCAGGGGCTCGGCGATGCCTGGTTCTGGCCTCTGCAGGCATTGAACAACATGGGTGCACTTACATGCAGGCAAAACACTCATACACATTAAAATAAAAGAAAATAATAAAATAATGCTCTCATAAAAGAGGCTCCAAGCTGGATGTGGCAGTCTACACCTGTCAGTCCCAACACTCAAGAGGCAGAGGCAGAAGGATTACCAGAGGTTTGAAGCCAGCCTGGTCTTCATAATATAGCTCCAGGTTGGTCAAGGGTACATAGGATGATCCTTTCTCAAAAAAACAAACAAACAAACAAAAAGAGCCAGGCATGGTGGCTCAGGCCTTTACTCCCAGTGCTTGGGAGGCAGAGGCAGGAGAATCTCTTTGAGATTGAGGCCAACCTGGTCTACATAGTGAGTTCCAGGCCAGCTGGGGATACAGGGAGACCCTGTTGCCAAAAGACAAACAAAACAAAACAAACAAAAAGCCACAAAGGCTCCAGAGAGCCAGCTATGCCAGAGGACACAATACAGCGAGATGGTATGTATGAGGACGCTAAATGTCTAGTGATCTGGTCTTAGTTCTAGGGCTGGAATTTGACTTAGGGCACCAAGCCCTGGGTTCAATCACCAACACACATGCAAATACACACACCACTTTTGTTGTATTATAAGTTATATAGTCCAAGTTTTTTGTTCTTGTTATAGCATCTCAAAAGGACAGTGACACACTCTTTGGCATCGTCTATACTTTCCTTCCAATTCATTTGACTAAATTAACATATCCTACCTAGAACTCTGGTTTCAGGAAAATCACGTCTGGAGTCTGGATAAGCAAGTGCCCTCACATTTCATTCAGACCTTTGAGAGCTCAATAAGGAACATCTCAGGAGGCTGGAGAGACGGCTTACAGGTTAAGAACTTTGGCTGTTCTTGCAGAGGACCTGGGTTTAATTCCCAGCACCCATATGGCAGCTAACAACTGTAACTCCAGTTCCAGGAGAT
>NW_008327467.1:217488-226905 GCF_000622305.1 Nannospalax galili
CCATTCATCATCCAGTAGATTCGGTAGAAGCTGAGAACTTTCCCCATTCAAGTGTCCCTCTTAGATCTAAATATAAAATGTCTCCCACAGGCTCATGGATTAAAGACTAGGTTTCTAGTTTGGAGAGATGCTAGAGGCTTTAGGAGTAGGGCCTGGCTGCAGGAAGTGGGTGACTTCGGGCATGTCCTGGGGCCTATTATCTTGTCCTGTCTCCCTCCTATCTCTCTCTCAGTTTCCTATGGCTGTGAGATGAACAGCCTATGTGCTATGATGTACAGCCTCACTGCAGGCCCACAATCACAAAGCAAGGTGATCATGGACTAAAACCTCTGAAACTGTGAACCAAACTAAATCTTCCTCCTAAGTTGTTTATGTCATGTACTCTGTCATAAAATCATAAATCTAACACAATCCCAGGCCACCAGACTCCAAAATAAAGTTTAATGCCTTGATATATACTGGTACTTGCTGTCACTGAGGCATTAGCCTCATAGCTTCATGTTGACATGCCCTTTAGCATCTGCAGCTCAGAGTCATTAAGACCTGTGTCTAAGACCACACAGTAAGAAGGCAGTAGTCTTGAAAAAAAAGAAGGCAGTAGTCTGGGAAGTGAACAGCTACCTGCTGTTCTGGAGGGTGCAGTGCACATGCTACTAAACTCTAGTTCTCACACACAGATGGGACCCACCCGGGAAGAGCCGTTAGCTGAAACATAGGAATTGCAAACCAAATATATGGAGGAGATCCCAGCTCAATTCTGGCCAAGTCACAGACTGGCCTACAATCAGGGGTTAGAGTCTAACTAAAAAAAAAATACATCCCAGCATCTGTCAAAATAAAGTTTAATGCCTTGTAAACCTTATGTAATTCATCCTTAAAAGTGATCAATAAATAGGGAACACTCACTCTTAGCACTTCACTAAAAGCTTGTACATAATCCATCCTTAGAAGCCAGCGTGCTGTCTTTTTTAATCTATACCC
Organism: Nannospalax galili; assembly: GCF_000622305.1. NCBI lineage: Eukaryota > Metazoa > Chordata > Mammalia > Rodentia > Spalacidae > Nannospalax > Nannospalax galili. The sequence continues at coordinate 218,470 of NW_008327467.1, forward strand.
AAATGCCTACCAATTTTACATAATTTTACTATATAAATGATAATAGCCAACCAAAATGACCTCCAGTCCCAGACAACCAGAATACCAATTGTTAATTAATCCTACCAGCTAGGTATTTATTATGAACCACAAGAGATATACACATATGCCTTAGCCAACCATGGCAAGATTCATCTATCAATGAAGATGTAAATACAAAGGAATGTTTCCTTTTTTTTGGTCCTTTGTGAGACAGGGGTCCCCCTGTCAATCCAGCTGGCCTGGAACTTGCTGTGCAGACCAGGCTGGCCTTGAACTCTGCCTCACCAGTGCTGGAATTAAAGGCGAGTGCCACCATGCCTGGCTGAATGTTTTCTTTTTTAATACAGACCTTGAGATTGAATTTAGGACCTGGAACACCCTATACCCCTCAACTATGTCTCCAGTCCAGGTAGGATGTTTCTGCTCTTCATTAAATAGAATATTACCATTAAAGTTTCCACAAAAACTTACATATTGGCAACCTTGAAAATAGTGGCTGCAGCTTCATCTGTGTTGTGAAATAATTTACATCAAGTGTTTGCTGGTGAGTCAGTGACCAGGTCGATGAAAGATAAATAAGCACGTACCTGAGGCAGCTGGTTGTATATGGACTTGGGTCTGCGCTTGGTGAACTGCTTAGGCCTGGAGCTGGGGTGCCAGTCCCACTCACGGGGTGAGGACAGTAGGGTGGTACTCCGAACCCTGGAGAAGACAGTGTGGTTATTGATCTGACTGATTGTCCTTGAAGCACACTGAAACTCAAACCAAGTAACTCACTCCATAAACAGACCTGTACAGCAAGCACTGTAATCCATTCTGGAGTACTTCCATTATCTCCCAAAAGAACCCAAGCATCCATTAGTGATCATTCCCCAGCACCACAATTCCCCTCCAGTCTTCTGACCCGAGGCAATCACCAGTCTCATTTTGTTCCTATAGATTTACCTGTTTTCTGAATTTCATATTAATGTGAGTTACAATAGTGACTTTTTGCAACAGCTTTTACTTAGCATTCCATTTTCAGGATTCATACGTTTAGCATATTTCAGAACTCCATTCCTTTTTATGGTCAAATAATAGTCCACTTTATGGGCATACTACATTCTATTAATCTGTTCATCAGCTGACGGACATTTGAGTTGCTTGTATTCTTTGGCTACTATGAACACTCATTCACACATACCTATGTAGATATATATATTTTCACTTCTCTTAGAGACTGAGGAATTACTGTCCCAAATGTTTTCAGTTTTCAAAAAAATGGAGAAAACTGGTAAGCATCAACCCGCCTTAGGATGATTCTTGGGAACAAGAACTTACCAGAACTCACCTTTTGGGGTTAAAAAAAAAAAACAAAAAACAAAAACGAAAACCCTGAGGATGTAAGAAAATACTTCCCCTTTAACACAAGGTTTATAGCCCACATATGTAGCTCAGGCTGGCCTCAAACTGGTGATCCTCCTGTTTCTGCCTGTCAAATGCTAGGATTATAGGTGTATTCCTAGGCCCCATAAGAAAACTTTCTTTTACATTAAAGTAAAATACACATAAAAGTTATCATTTTAAAGCCAGACGTGGTGGCATACGCCTTTAAACCCACCACTGCGGAAGCAGAAACGGGCAGGTCTTTGTAAGTTCAAGGCCAGCCTGGTCTACAAAGTGAGTTCTAGGACAGCTGGGGCTACAGGAAGACCCTGTCTCAAAAAGACCAAAAAAAAAACAAATAAAAATAAAAATTTTTTGAAAGTTATTAAGTATACAATAGAGAAAACACTTCAAAAAGTTCTGTCATGGTTACTGTAATGCTGGCTTATATCTATCTATCTGTCGGTTACCCACCATCAAAAAGGATGGCGTGTTTTGTTCTTACCCTCAATGCAAGAACATTTAACTCTGCACACGCCCCCCCCACCACCACCACAAGGTGGGGTGCTGGTGTCTGAGGTGTGCTTCATACTGGAGGCAGCCCAGGGAATCCTCTGGTGGGAGAAGGAATGTGCTCTGGCCTCTTACTGGTTGCACTGGCTCTTCTGTTGCTGCACAGTGATACTGGTATCTACATTAAACATGTTCCTTCCTAACCAAGAAACGGAAGTAAGGGATGGTGTCGATTTAATTTGTACAGGGGAGAGGCCTATTTCCTCCCCAGGGATCAGCAGGACAAGTAGGCAGAGGCTAAACCGAGGCCATCCGGACTTCCTACAAAGCAAGCTGCGGAGTAGAGCCCAGCCCACACGTGATTTCTATTATTAATTCCAAAGATAAATAAATGGCTAGCAAGTCAAGATGTGCTTCGTTATGCTTTGGGTCTCAATATGGGATTTTTCTACAGGAATCGGCTCCAAAGACTGTGTATTTCTTTTACTGAAATGGCTTGTTTTTCAACAGGCTTTTTGTTATTTCTAGGACATCCTGGCTTTAACTTCCTTTCTTTCTGTTTAAACAGTCTCACGTAACCCCAGCTGACTTCAAATTCACTATGGAGCTTTTAGACTATCTGGTCCTCCTGCCTTGAGCTCCCTGGTGTTGGGATTACAGGCACGTGCCAGCGGCCGAGTCTACCCGGAATGTTTCCCTCCAAGAAATACGGCCAACAACCCCTGTCCTTACCACTGAGATGTTTAACGACTTCTGGGAAGGGAGGTATTGGGGTGCAAGATCACAGGACAGCAAGTACGTTGCAATAGAAACTGTTTCTGGAAGATGCTTCAGGTGTGGCCCACACACTGCCGCATCAACCCTACCCTCGGCATCACCTGCGGATTTTAAGAAACCCAGAATAGCCCAGGGAACACTGGTAGGAGCACATAGTAAAACTGTGTCTCCAAAAGTTGAGAGACACTGAGAAAGAGGAGGGAGGGGGGAAGGACAGAGACAGTCAGAGACAGAGAGAGGGAGGGAGCAGACTATGAGGCTCCACCACAAAGACACAATCTGAATCTACATTTTAACAGAGTGACTGACATGCATGTTAAAATTTAAGGAATGACAAATTATCGCCGGGCGTGGTAGTGCACGCCTGTAGTCCCAGCACTTGGGAGGCAGAGGCAGGTGGATCTCTGTGAGTTCAAGGCTAGCCTGGTCTACATAGCGAGTTCCAGGACAGCTGGGGCTTACAGGGAGACCCTGCTTCAAAAAGACCAAAAAGAAAAAAGAAATGACGCTGGGGCCCAGGTGGGCTGTCGCACTCGGGAGGTAGAGGCGGGTGGATCTCTGTGAGTTCAAGTCTAGTCTGGTCTACAGAGTGTTGGGGACCCCTGCTGTTTAGGGTAGCAGTCTCCCCAAGTCCAGATAGCCACAAGCTGGCTAGCCGGAATGGGGAGACTCCCCTTCTCAGCGGGGCGCCTTCTGCTCTCCTCCCTGACTTACTTTTGAAGTGCCCATCACAAGATACATGCCCTCCGGCACAGGAGCTACCAGGTTTTAATCAGGCGTTGTCTGATAGCCTGATAGAAGCCCACCGCCCTATGTAAATGAAGCATTCCAGGAGCACCTATCAGCTAAGGCTTCTTCTACTGTCTCCACACTATAAATAGTCCTAGTTTTACCCCAATAAAGCTGGAGCTGGAGCTGAATCACTGAGATCTGAGCTGAGTCACTTGTCTGAAGCTGTAACACTAAATCCTGTGATCCAGTCTGGGGGGGGCTATCCTTCCGTCATCGACTCACAAAGACCCTGCTTTCGCCGTTTCTCGCACCTCCCCTCATGACCTGGTGGCCAACAGGTCTCGAACTTAGAGGGAGAGTGCATGGTGGAAATTGAAACAGAACCTGACCGGGCAGCTGACAGCTGTTTCCTTCCCTGACAGAACATTCCTCCAGCTCTCTAGTTCTGCTGCTCAGTGCAGCCCTGCTCCTGAGGCTGCTTCAATAACTAGTTTACCTTTACCAGACACTGTTTTTGTTTGTTTGTTTTTCCTTTTTGGGGAAGTTTGAGAGGTATGACAGGGTCCTACTATACAGCCCTGGCTGACCTGGAACTCATTATGTAGATCAAGCTGGCCTCAAACGCTGAGATCTGCCTGCCTGTGCCTCCTGAGTGCTGGGAAAGGTGTGCACCACCGAAGCCTGGTCCACAGACATTTTTTTTTTTTTTCAACTATGTGTACTTGTGTGTGTGTGTGTGTGTGGGTATGTGCACATGAGTGCAGGTGCTCTTGCACATGAGTGCAGGTACTCTCAGATGCTAGAGATATCAGATCGGATCCCCTGGATCTGGAGTTACAGGCAATTGTAAGCTGCCTGATGTGGGTTTGGGGAACTGAACTCCAGTCCTCAGCAAAAGCAGTACCATACTCTAGTCCTACTTGCCACTCTTAACCCACAGAGACTCCCAAAGACACCCTTTGCCCCTTCATGTATAACACCCACTTCCCTTACGACAAACAGCAAACAATATAGTAATAGTAATGTCTCCAAATTCCACTGTAGACATTAAACTAAAGGTGCTTTTTCTAATAAAAAGTACCTTTTACACACAGAAAGAAAATCTACCTGAATCAAACGTCTGGACAATAGATCTGACATTTGGAGCTAAGCATGTTGTAGGGAGCTGTTCTGTGGGGCTATGTAGGATATGGTGGGGCTCTCAGGCCTTCACTTGATGTGAGCAGCAGCCCTAAACTGTTAACAACTAAAAATGCCCCCAAGACATTACCAGCTGTCCCTTGGGCATGGAAAGGAGCATCCCCTCCTCCTCCTTCCAGAACCACTGACTCATGATTCTAGTGATTCTCTTAGGGAATCGGAACTATAAATAATCCATTCATTTTTCCACATTTTCTAAATCTTATATAATGAGTGTATACAGTTTCTTTAATATAGTTAAACTAGTAATAGCAATTTTTTTTTTTTTTTTTTGGTCTTTTTGAGACAGGGTCTCCTGCAGCCCCAGTTAGCCTGGAACTCACTACGTAGACCAGGCCAGCCTTGAACTCACAGAAATCCATCTGCCTCTGCCACCCGAGTGCTGGGACTAAAGGCATGCGCCACCATGCCCAGTCAAACTAGTAATGTTTTAATTTGTAAAAAGAAATACCATGTCACAGATAACTCAAGTTAATTGGCAACAGCTGCTATGTAACTCACCCAATTTAAAAATTAAATTCAGGGGCTAGAGAGATGGCTCAGCAGTTAAGAGCACCGGTTGCCCTTGCAGAGGACCAGGGTTCGATTCCCAGCATTCACTGGCAGCTAACAACTGTCCGTCACTCCAGTTCCAGAGGAATTCAACGCCCTCTTCTGACTTCCATGAGCACTGCATGACACAGGTACACTTGCGTACATGCCAGCAATACACTCACACACATAAAGAAATAAATGAAATATTTTTAAATGAATACGTAAATAAATAGAATTTAGACCCTAAAAACACTGTCTCTCCAGCAGGCACTGAAACTCAACGTTCTCACTGTGTAAAGAAACAGGAGGACCTTAGAAAAAGTTTGAATGGAGGCCTGTAACCATGCAGAAAAGAACTAAACTTTTCTCCAGATGGTAAATCAGTGGGCTTCACAGAGAATGGGGACTGGAAAACTGCTGTTTGCAAGCAAAGGATTTCCCTAAAATACAGTCTGCCACACACTGTGTCTACCCCCACCTTCACTGCTGGGAATGGGACAAAGACCCTCACCAGCCTGCTAGTCAAATGCACACACTCAGCCACAGCCCACAACTCCTAACTGTAAGCCTTACTCAGAAAAACATTTGCACTGTACAAAAGAAATATACATGTATGTACATGTATAAAAGGCACATTTTCTTCATTCATAAGCATTGCTGCATTTGTAGGGCATGTTAAAAGTGTTTCAAAATCAGTGTTGCTGGAGATGGCTCAGCAGGTGAAAGCACTTGTCATACAGGCCTGGCAACCTGAGTTCAATCCCCAGAAGCTATGTAAAGGTGGAAGGAGAGAATGGCTTCCCCACGGTGGTCCTCTGACCTCCACATTTGTGCTGTGGTATGCATGCCCACATATACACAACAAAAAATAAAATCAGGGGAAAAAATCAGAAAATTAAAAGTCTAACTAGGAAAAAAAGGGTTCTTGACACACACGTTACTTCATCTCAGGTGTGATGTTCCATTTTTGCTATTTTTAAGTGAGTCTGGGAACACTATACTCACAAATATATAAATTATATACATCACATATATGATTAGGTGTATGTATGTATGTATGTATGTATATTCAAAGAAGAATTCAACACTGTTATTCCCATGAGAAAAAAGGACCTTTCCCTCTCTGGTCCCCCAAACAGCCAAAAAGTATTTCCATCCTTAGGACAGAGACAACCCCAGCTTCCTCTGCTTACCCAGGGTGCTGCCAAAGGTTCACGTGTCTCTGGCTCTCAGGTAGAAGCTCTCTTTTATTAAGAGGGGTGATCCCCACTGCTGCTTCCAGAATAGCCATGTATTTCTTATACCTCATCGTGTCTCTCTCAGTACAAGGTCCTGTGGCCATGTTTTAGTCACTGTTTGGCTGGAATAACTCAACTAACACTTGCTCTGCCAGAAGCTACTGCTCCTTTCAATGTGCTGTGTATCCCTAGCTAGACCTGTCCAACAGACGTTAAGGGGCAAACAGGGGAAGATGCCAAGCCAGGAAGAATGACAAGTCTTTCAGATCCCGCATTGTCGATATTAGGGAAAGCTAAAGAATTCTGCATAAAGCACTAAACAGAAGTGATCTGCAGGGATGAGTGTGGTTTTAAATACAACATCCAATGTACACTCCCTGATCAATCCTCACATAAATCTTTGAGGTCACTAATCCTTCACATACTAATGGTGTACAAGGTGATTGATCTCAGGGTCTGGTAGTAACTGGTCAAAGCCTGCTTACCTCTGGATACATTAAAACCAGAAACACATTTGCTCTTTCTACAAATACCTCTCTAGGAAGCCATGTTCTGACAAATGAGGAAGGAATTCCAGCTGTCATAACAATGCATCTCACTTATAAAACCCTTGCCTGGGCCAAGAGCAGAGCAAAGACTAACATGTTACAGTTTTTTAATTAAATGCTTTTTTTTTTTTCCCCCTCTTTTTGAGACAGGGTCTCTGCCAGGTCCAGCTGGCTGGATCTCTCTCAGTAGACTAGGCTAGCCTCAATCTCACAGAGTTCCTCCTGCCTCAGTCCCCACCCTCAAGCCAGGATTAAAGGCATGCACCACCACACCCACCCTTAATGTTTTCCTTTGTTTATTTGTTTTTTGAGATAGGGTCTCAATAATGTGGCCCTGGCTAGCCTGTAATGTAATATGTAAACAAGTCTGGCCTTGAACTCAAAAAGATCTGTCTGCCTCTACCTCCTGGGATTAAAGATGTGCACAATCACACATTTGAATGTTTATTATTTTTATGTTTTTAATTTTTTTTTTTTTTTGTCTTTTTGAGACAGGGTCTCCCTATAGCCCCAGCTGTCCTGGAACTCACAGAGATCCGCCTGCCTCTGCCTCCTGAGGGCTGTGATAAAAGGCATGAGCCACCATGCCCGGCAAGTTTTTAATTTTTTATCTTTAGCTGATATTAATTTTATAAAATAATGGGTTTCATTGAGGTGTTTTCATACTGCTTATTTTCCTATGATTTTTGTTTTATTTTGAGACAGAGTCTCACTATGTCGTCCAGAACCGCCTCAAATTCATATTCTCCTCTCTCGATCTCCTAAGTACTAGGATTGCAGGCCTGGGCCACCAGATCTGGCTGTATTTAATTTTATTATCTTTTTAAATTTCTTAAAACCCAACATAGGTAATCCTATTGGCATTAAAAATATCTGGACTACAGCTAGGCAGTGTAGCTCCTCTACCTTTTTGTGAGTCTTCCTTTGACTTCAAGGACCTTCCTCATGCCCTGTCCATCATCTAACATGGTGGTCCATCTTCTGCAGCACAGTGACCCATACAAGATCTTAGGAGAAAGCCTGAGAGCATCTGATCCTCATCTGACTTGGGCCTCTGTGAGAACTCCTGAAGATGAAAGCAACTTGGTTACTCCAATATAAAATCAAGAGACAACCTGAAGCCTAGACCAACCAGCTTTTCATGTCCAACAAGTAAACCACAGAGGCACATAGTTTACAAAAAGAAGGAGACCTAAACTCAAAAAAGGAAGGCTTGAGTGTCACACAAGAATCAGAAAACTACGAAAGAAATTAACATGTCAAAGGCACAGAGAAAAAAATAACAAGAAAAAACAAAATAATATATCCCCACCAAGTAGCAACAGTCCTCTAGAGGAGTACAATGAGACCACCCTAGAGATAACACAGGACATGGAATTCAAAAGAACAATTATAAACATGATAAAAGAATCCAGTGAATTTAAAGAACACACAAATAAAGAAATAAAAGAACTGAAGGAAGATGGGATAAACTTCTGAATGATATCAGAAGAGAGTTAGAAATATTG